>NC_090651.1:282762471-282843068 GCF_040937935.1 Hyperolius riggenbachi
GAGGATAAGTTCATCCGAGTCACCAGCCTCAGAAATCGCAGGTTAACAGTAGCTCAGATTAGAGACCAGGTCAATGTCATACAGAGTTCTAGCAGCAGACACATCTCTAGAACAACTGTTAAGAGGAGACTGTGTGAATCAAGCCTTCATGGTAGAATATCTGCTAGGAAACCACTGCTAAGGACAGGCAACAAGCAGAAGAGACTTGTTTGGGCTAAAGAAATCAAGGAATGGACATTAGTGGAAATCTGTGCTTTGGTCTGATGAGTCCAAATTTGAGATTTTTGGTTCCAACCATCATGTCTTTGTGTGACTTAGAAAAGGTGAACGGATGATCTCTACATGCCTGGTTCTCACCGTGAAGCATGGAGGAGGAGGTGTGATGGTGTGGGGCTGCTTTGCTGGTGACACTGTTGGGGATTTACTCAAAATTGAAGACATACTGAACCAGCATGGCCACCACAGCATCTTGCAGCGGCATGCTATTCCATCCGGGTTTGCGTTTAGTTGGACCATCATTTATTTTTCAACAGGACAATGTCCCCAATCACACCTCCAGGCTGTGTAAGGGCTATTTGACCAGGGTACTGCGCCAGATGACCTGGCCTCCACAGTCACCAGACCTGAACCCAATCAAGATGGTTTGGGGTGAGCTGGACCGCAGATTGAAGGCAAAAGGGCCAACAAGTGCTAAGCATCTCTGGGAACTCCTTCAAGACTGTTGGAAGACCATTTCAGGTGAGTACCTTTTGAAGCTCATCAAGAGAATGCCAAGAGTGGGCAAAGCAGTAATCCAAGCAAAAGGTGGCTACTTTGAAGAACCAAGAATATGACATATTTTCAGTTGTTTCACACTTTTTGGTTATGTACTATACTTCCACATTCGCTAATTCATAGTTTGGATGCCTTCAGTGTGAATCTACAATGTTCATAGTCATGAAAATAAAGAAAACTCTTTGAATGAGAAGGTGTGTCCAAACTTATGGTCTGTACTGTATATATAAACACAAAAACACCATAATGTCCATAAGGAGGAAACAAGGTCTAGATGTGAAGTCGTTTAACAGTGTACTATGCACACAGTGACCTATAAAATTAGGCATATGGGGTACCATTTTTGCCATGACAAGTGGTAGAATATATTTGGGATATTTTTAAGTTGAGGCTGCTGCCATCTAAAAACAATTAGTGACAATTTGAACATAGAACTCAAAAAATTTAATTTTCAAAATAATGGTTACATCTGGGAAAATTTCAACCAAACTGCACAAGTCTGTATATTACCAATTACCCATGATTGAATAGCCCTACATGTCTACTTTAAAAAATGGTGACAGTTGTGGCATTTATCCTGATGGCTAGACAGTTAGGCCCCATTCACATCTGAGCAGGAATCGCACGATTCCCACTCAACGCAAACAGCTAGCGGTTTTTAAAACCGCTTAGCACATGTTATCCTATGGCAGTGTTCTCACTGCTGCAATCTCGGGCATTTGGCGATTAGCGATAATCACAAACGCATTACCTGCAACGTTTTGGCGGCGATTTTTGAGCGATTGCGATTGGTATGTATAGAACCGCTAATCGCGATTGCTCTCAAAACGCTACTGTGTCCAGTGATTTTTTTTCCCACGTTAATTGTGGAAAAATCACTCCCACAAAAAACGCTAGCAGTAATCGCTAGCGTTTGGCGATTTTAGGTGTGAATGGGGCCTAAAGGACCTTTCATTGTAACACAGTATGAGAAAAGAGTTAAACAAAAAATACCTTTATTAAAATATAGAAGATAAATAGATTAATGACATATGAAATCTTTTGTTACAGTCGCGCTGTTTATCTTCAAACTGTAATTAGTGAGAAAAAGTTATTTTTTTCTTCTTTTTCCCTTTAAAATGCATAGGAAATGAAATATTTTTTGAGGAAAAAAATCACCCAAAGATAGTCTAGTTTGTCCTCCAAAAAACAATGTATTCAGCACTAAGTAGTGAAAAAGTTACTGCGGATTAAATAGGGACTAGAACGTCACAACTGCTGTGGTAGTTAATGGGAAACAGACTGGGATGCTAAGTGGTTAATCCGTTCCCACTCTATATGTGGTTATAGTGTGGTTTAATAATACAGTTGAAATTTGGCTCTTCAAACATGGATATTAAATGCATGAGACAAAAAATTATCTCCTGGGAGTAAACTCGGGGGAAAAGGTAATTGAATATGGGCTATAATGTGAATCTGCATGATTAATATATTGACCTGCTGCTTAAAATTATGAAAAGAAAGGAGCCCAGCATAGCAGAAGTAATGTGTAAAAGTCTGCCTTCTATCTGCTGGTTTGATGACAGTTTTGCAAGCAGAAAAGAGACTTGCCTTATTGCTTCAGCAAATAAGATTATACAATTAGAAAAGCAAAATCAGCATACTTTGTGGCTGGGTCTTTTGATCTCTAGCTATTTCCTGTGTTTCTATACGGAATTATCTTATGTTTAGGGCCCTTTTCCACTAGCAGTCGCTAGCGTTCGCGCTGAACGCTAGCGATTGCTGAATCGCAATTCCGCCGTTTTACCGACGTTTGCGGCCGCGATTTTGCTATGCTATGCACTGCATAGCAAAATCGCGGCAAAAGTCGCTCCGCGGCGCGATCGCGATCAAGTAAAAAACGAATCGCGGTAGTGGAAATGACCTACCGCGATTCCTATGTTAAAAAGCAAACCGTAGCGATTGTAAAATCGCTAGCGGTTTGCGGTTTTGCGATTCAGCTAGCGCAAACGCGCTAGTGGAAAAGGGCCCTTAGGGATGCTCAACTCTGGATACGGATAAAATCCAAATAGTAGTTACCCGGATTGCATCCAGTTAAATCAAATCACCTGTGCGGGGTGGGTGGGTGGGGTTAATCTTACCCATCATGACGTCTTCTTCGGTCCGTTCCTCGGCGCCTCCCACGATGCGGTCCACGCGCGTCATGTGACTACAAACACTTCCTCCATCAGCCAGGAAGGAGGAAGTGTTTGTAATCACGTGACTGCCGCTTGGACCGCATCGTGGGAGACTAAATCGAAGATGAAAATATATCTCCTAGGAGAAAACTCAGGTGAAACAGTGAATTGCATATGGGCCAGTATGTTTAAAAATATTCTCTTTGGCTCAATTTTCAATAGAATTCAATTCTCCTCTGCTCTTCTTAAAGGAAACCAGATATGAACGCTTTGGCAAAATTGGCACAAAATAAACATATCCCCATAGATTTGACAAAATAAATACTATACCTGGTATTTTCGGCGGTCTGGTGTGCCATTTTTTGTGTTTTTGTTTTTTTACTAAAACTCCATGCAAAACACAGTTCATCAGAAAAGCATATTATTTAGTGGGCTGTGTGGAAAATAAAATTACCATTTCTAAAAAAAAACCTCTTATGACTAACAAACATAGATTAAAAAATCCTCGGCACCAGCAGCTCCTCCCATCTCATCACAGCTCTCTGTGATGCTGCAGTATACAGAACAGAAAAGCAGAGCCAGAAGGGGGCAGGCTTGGGCTTGAAAAGACATCAGAGAAGACAGACTCAGCTATAATGATTCCTGAGCAAAGCCAGACTGAATGCTTAGTCAGGGATTTTATCAGGGCTGATAGCAAGCAGGCTGAGCAGTGAAGGATGAAACAGAGAGCAGGGTAGGTATTTTCTCTAATGTTCCCACTGATATATATGGTAAATACATGAGGGTGCTTCATCTCTGGTAAACTTTAATTATGTTTTAGAGGGGGGGGGGGGGAAATAATTTTCATCCAAAGTTGCTAGGTCTCCCAATACAGAATTTTCTCATAACCTTGCTGTAGTGTTGCTTCATCTTGTAAACTTAGCTTTTTCTGTAAAAATAGGTAAGTAAATAAATAAATTGTTCCTTCCATTTTATGACCAGCCACTCCTTCCAACACACAAACTTCTAAACTTTATTAAGGCACTTTTCATGCTGCCCCCCTTCCCCAATCCTGACGATTTTAGTGGCTGAATCCTGGACTCAAATATTAGGAACAGGCATTTTATGCATTCTATAAGTGGGTGATACCAGCTTTCAAAATCAAAGTATTTAATTTGGAAATAATTGTTCTTTTTGTAAATTGCTGTGGTCAATGGAGCAAGCAAATGTCAGCTGTTCCTGACCGCTGCTCAGAAGATCTGCCTGTAAACAACCGCTCAGAAATGTAGAAGTTATAACGTTTCCTTCTTATGACTAGAATGTTGCAGCAAGCTGTATAGTGACAAGCTCTTGGAAATAGTCACTCAAGTTGAGCATTAGGTAATTCCAGTGCAGTTTCTAGGCTAAAATGCACCCAGTATAGTTGCCTCCGGTATAGGTTAGCCAGGTAGGTGCCTCCAGAATAGGTAGCCAGTATAGTTGCCCCCAGTATAGGTTAGATAGGCAGGCGTCCCCGGTATAAATTAGATAGGTAGTAGGTGCCCCCAGTACAGGTTAGCTAGGTGGGTGCCTCTAATATAGGTAGCCAGAATAGTTACCCCCAGCATAGGTTAGATAGGTAGATGCCCCCAGTATAGGTTAGTTAGGTAGGTGCCTCCAATATAGGTAGCCAGTATAGTTGTTACCTGTATAGGCTAGCTAGGTAGGTAGGTGCCCCCAATACAGGTTGGATAAGCTAATGCTCCCACTATAGGTTAGATAGGTAGCTGCCCCACAGTATAGGTTAGATAGGTAGGTGCCCCCCTGTATAGGTTAGATTAGGTAGCTGCCCCCTCAGTATAGGTTAGATTAGGTAGCTGCCCCCCAGGTTAGATAGGTAGCTGCCCCCCAGTATAGGTTAGATAGGTAGGTGCCCCCCAGGATAGGTTAGATAAGTAGCTGCCCCAATATAGGTTAGGTAGGTGCCCCCCAGTATAGGTTAGATAGGTAGCTGCCCCCCAGTATAGGTTAGATAGGTAGCTGCCCCCCAGTATAGGTTAGATAGGTAGGTGCCACCCAGGATAGGTTAGATAGGTAGCTGCCCCAATATAGGTTAGGTAGGTGCCCCCCAGTATAGGTTAGATAGGTAGCTGCCCCCCAGTATAGGTTAGATAGGTAGGTGCCCCCCAGGATAGGTTAGATAGGTAGCTGACCCAATATAGGTTAGGTAGGTGCCCCCCAGTATAGGTTAGATAAGTAGCTGCCCCCCCCAGGATAGGTTAGATAGGTAGGTGCCCCCCAGGATAGGTTAGATAGGTAGGTGCCCCCGAGGATAGGTTAGATAGGTAGCTGCCCCAGTATAGGTTAGATAGGTGCCCCCAGTATAGGTTAGATAGGTAGCTGCCCCCCAGTATAGGTTAGATAGGTAGGTGCCCCCCAGGATAGGTTAGATAGGTAGGTGACCCCCAGGATAGGTTAGATAGGTAGCTGCCCCAGTATAGGTTAGGTAGGTGCCCCCCAGTATAGGTTAGATAGGTAGCTGCCCCCCAGTATAGGTTAGATAGGTAGGTGCCCCCCAGGATAGGTTAGATAGGTAGCTGCCCCAGTATAGGTTAGGTAGGTGCCCCCCAGTATAGGTTAGATAGGTAGCTGCCCCGCAGTATAGGTTAGATAGGTAGGTGCCCCCTAGTATAGATTAGATAGGTAGGTGCCCCCCAGGATAGGTTAGATAGGTAGCTGCCCCAGTATAGGTTAGGTAGGTGCCCCCCAGTATAGGTTAGATAGGTAGGTGCCCCCCAGGATAGGTTAGATAGGTAGCTGCCCCAGTATAGGTTAGGTAGGTGCCCCCCATGATGCTCTCCATGCGATCGCTCTCCATGCGATCTCCCCTCGGACTGCAGAGTAATGCAGCAGGGAAACGCTGTGCATAACTACTCACCTCGCTGGCTCCAAGCGCTGCTCTCTTGCCGCCAGTCTCATCTCTCCATAGACGCTGATACACACACGCTGCTTCTGGCTAAACAGGTAGCAGCGTGTATCAGCTTGTATGGAGAGATGAGACTGGCAGCGAGAGAGCAGCGCTTGGAGCCAGCGAGGTGAGTAGTTATGCACAGCGTTTCCCTGCTGCATTACTCTGCAGTCCGAGGGGAGATCGCATGGAGAGCGGCCCGGGGAGAGGGAGGGAGAGGTCGGGCTGCCCTCCCCGCGGCTGCGGCTCCCCCCTCCATCACAGCGCCCCCCTCCCAGCAGCGCTCAGTGCGGCGGCACGGGCCGCACGGCAGTAGAAACGGCCCTGGGTAATTCCTGGATGTTGGTGTTGTGTCCTGTGTGTCTGCCGCTAAGTTTTATTTTCTGGCTGGATCACGCGTGTATTTTGAAATTTCATTAATGCGAGTTATTCTAGGATTCAGTATGTACAAGAAAGAGAAGATATTATTGGTGGTGGATTTTATGAGTCTTTGGCTTTTATAACTTCCCCCATACAGTAGCTAGAAAAATTACACTTCCATCTGATGATAGGCATATTAACTGATTTAGTTACAGATTTAATTTAGTTTTTTCAGCTCTAAACTGATATTTCCTCTTAAAGTCAATAGGAACCGTATTGTAAAAGAAAAAAAACAGATACTCATCTAAGGAGAGGGAAGACTCTGGGGGCCATATGCAATTCAGTTTTTCACCTGAGTTTTCTCCTAGGTGATATTTTAAAACTTGTCAATAAAATACGTTTTAAACCCCCAGCAACCAAAAAAATACTCAAAATAATTTTGATAGTACCTTTTCTCCTGCTTTGTGGTACATTTTCCTTTGCAAATTGCTGAAAACTTATTCTAAATTGAAGATGAAAAATTATCTCCTAGGAGAAAAGTCAGGTGAAAAAATGAATTGCATATGGCCCTGGGTCCTAATGAGCGTTCCCTCTCCTCTCCCGATGCCCTCGTTGCAACGGCAGCTACTCTGTTTAAAGCGGTATAAAACCCTGACATAATATTCAATAAAAACATGTCTTCCTACTTTTTATATCCCATACGGTTATCATATTTGCATTTATGCATAAGTATTATTATTCATTTTAGAAATTACAAGTTCCCAAAAGTACAGTTTTTTGCTTTGAGAGCTGCCATTGCATTTTATTCATAACTGGTTTTATTCATTATGTATTGATGGCAGAAATGCTTTGAGTGTCTGTCTGTGTCCAGGAGCTTCTGCACAGTCAGAGAATGTGTCACATTCCCCACTTGATACAATTAAGTAAACACAAGATAACATTATCTAAACTTGGGATGCATCCAGATTTCTCTGCACAGAACTTTTAAGTCCTGTGTGTAACCCTTTGAATGCTGTTCTAGTAAAAAAAAAATGCTGGTTGTATATAATATGCTGTAAATAATTTTGTAGAGCAAAGAAGAAATGCTGGGTTTTATTCCGCTTTAAATCCCCCGCTGTGGGGGTCTTCGGAAGTGTTCGGGTGCCAATTCCCAAAGACAGGTGGCTCCATACTGCGCACGTGCGAGCATTCAGGCTCTGAAAGACTTCCGAAGCCCCCCTTCGGCGGCGGAGACAGCAGCATTTGACCAAATTGGTTGAATGCTGCTACGGGGGAGCCAGTGCTGTCATGGGCACTGGGAGAGGAGAGGGAAGGCTCATTAGGACCCAGAACCTTCCCTCTTCTTCTAAGTATCTGGCTTTTTTTTTAATACTTTCCCATTGACTATAAGGTGAACCTAAACCAAGTAGAATTATTTAATATAAACACATTATGCACCTGCAAATGAATATTACATACCTACCTCACCATCAGTTCCTCTCAGAAGCTCACTATTTTCTTCTTACAATGATTCCTTCCGTTTCTGACAAAATTTTCTAAAAACTGAAATATATCAGTTGCTGTCAGTTTTATGTCAGTTTCTTTCATTTATAAATGAAAGGGCATCTGATCAGCAACGTAATGTCCATGTTTCCCTACGGCTCAAGTGGACAATATTACAACAGTGTGCTGACCAGGAAGCTGTTATAGGGTAATGGTCATTATCCAAATGGAGGCGGAAGAATTCAATTGATCACAATGAACAAACAGGATGCAGGAGAGGAGAAAGAGATTGATGAGTAGACTACACCGTAGATAAGTATGACGTGTGTATGTTTAGTTTGACTTTTCATTTTCAGTTCAGGTTTGCTTTAAGGCTACAGTATGCTTCCTAACTAAACCTAAAAGTATCTTCTATTATGTGTTAAACTCTGGGAGAGTAGACAAAGGGTGTTTGCAGATGAGGCAGGGAGCTTTAAATTCTAGCTACAGCAAATTATACGCTAGTCTGAATCAGTGTGTCTTCAGGGTAGGTTTGAAAGTTTCCAGGCTTGGAGCATGATGGAGAGGTTGTGGGAGATACTTCCAAAGGAGAGGTGACACTGGGGAGAAGTCCTGGATGCGAAAATGAGAGAAGATGACCAAGCTGGACAACAAGTGGTTCTCTTGGGATGAGCGAAGGTTCCAGGATGGATGATAGCTGTAGATTATTAAGTAAATTTAGAAGTACAGCTTTGTATGATAGTGTTAGGAGTTTGAACGAGATCCTTTAGATCAGTGGTTCCCAACCTTTTCCGGGCCGGGGAACACTTTCTGACCATATTTTTCTCCGGGGAACGGCGGCGGCGCGGGTGTTTGCGCGACCTAGTGGACAGTGCCGTGCTATGGGGGGGGGGGGGGGGGGCGGCTGCATAGCTAGCATAGTTGCCCCAGTATAGGGAGTTTAGTTGCCCCAGTATGGTTAGTATAGTTACCCCAGTATAGCTAGTATAGTGCCCCAGTATAGCTAGTATAGTCCCAGTATGGATAGGTAGTGCCCCAGTATAGCCAGTAAAGTGCCCAGTGTAGCTAGTATAGTACCCAGATAGCTAGTATAGTGCCCAGTATAGCTAGCATAGTGCCCAGTATAGCTAGCATAGTGCCCAGTATAGGTAGGTAGGCCCCAGTATAGTGCCCAGTATAGCTAGTATAGTTGCCCCCAGTATAGCTAGTTTAGTTGCCCCCAGTGTAGGTAGTTTCGTTGCCCCCAGTATAGCTAGTTTCGTTGCCCCCAGTATAGCTAGTATAGCTGCCCCCAG
This sequence comes from Hyperolius riggenbachi, assembly GCF_040937935.1. NCBI lineage: Eukaryota > Metazoa > Chordata > Amphibia > Anura > Hyperoliidae > Hyperolius > Hyperolius riggenbachi. Next base: position 282,771,465 of record NC_090651.1, read on the forward strand.
TATAGCTAGTATAGCTGCCCCCAGTATAGCTAGTATAGCTGCCCCCAGTATAGCTGCCCCCAGTGTAGGTAGTTTCGTTGCCCCCAGTATAGCTAGTTTCGTTGCCCCCAGTATAGCTAGTTTCGTTGCCCCCAGTATAGCTAGTACAGTTCCCCCCAGTATAGATGCCCAGGAGGGGGGGAAGCAGCGCTAGAAGGAGGGGCAGTGGAGGCAGCGGTGGGGAGGGGGGAAATATCCCCCCCCTCCCTCACCTGGGACCCCTCCTTCTGCCTCTCTCCCCCTCCGTTTAGCGGTGGCAAGTGCGGCTCGGCGGCGGGGAGGCATACGGAGAATTACTCACCACTTCTGCATTCCAAGCGCCGGCAACGTCATGTCGTCACACATCTCCGCCTTCAATACCGCCCACTGTGCTTCCGCTAATCAGGAAGAACAGTGGGCGGCATTGAAGGCGGAGATGTGTGATGACATGACGCTGCCGGCGCTTGGAACGCGGAAGTGGTGAGTAATTCTCCGTATGCCTCCCCGCCGCACTTGCCACCGCTAAACGGAGGGGGAGAGAGGCATAAGGAGGGGTCCCAGGTGAGGGAGGGGGGGGATATTTCCCCCCTCCCCACCGCTGCCTCCACTGCCCCTCCTTCTAGCGCTACTTCCCCCCTCCTGCACCCTAAAGTAGGTACAGGTCTGGCGAGAGGCCAGACCTGTACGGCACACCGGGCAACATGCCGCGGCACACTAGTGTGCCGCGGCACACTGGTTGGGAAACACTGCTTTAGATGATATATTCAGCCTTTGCTCTCCTCTGATTTGGGTAGAAACACAAGGCTCCTATTTGAAATACTTAGATTACTTAACCACTTTACCCCCCCAGTGCTAAATTTCTCCGTCCCTCTGCGCACTGCTTCACCCCCAGGGACGGAGAAAGGCGCACTTGTTTGTTTACTGGCTGGGAGTGGGCGGGGACCTCGCACGCACACTCCAGCCAGCCAGCACAGCAGGTGACTAATTGGATGTTAGGAACAAGCGTTCCTAAATCCAATTAGACGCGCCGATTGCGGACACAATGGGAGACTGCTTCAAACAGAAGCAGTCTCCATTGATAACAATTAAATGTAAACAAATGTGCAGCGCGCGATCGCGCGCCCCCGCGACCCGCGCGCGCGCGCACACACCCCTGCTCTGCAGTGCAATGATTGGTTATGGGGACCCCAGTCCCCAATAACCAATCATATCACTGAAAACAATCAATGGAAGCAGCGCTGCAAGGCACAAATAGCGCTGGTGCTTCAGGGGTAAAACCCCTCCGTTGTGAAGTGGTTAAAATCCATCTGTTCAGTGTTCTCCTACAACAGTCTGACATTGCACTAGTATTCATTCCCTAAGCCAGGTCCTGGCTTGGCAAAGGTTTCCGACTGAACTAATCAAGTGATTTGTGCACAAAAAGGGGGCTTATGTGGACCAGTAAACAGAAGGTGCTGCAGTGTTATAACCACTTTCAGAAGTGCTCCAATCAGCACTTTTCATAAATGTCCTCCAAAATGCTCTGCACATCCTGATCCTGCCATAGCTGAAGGGATAAAGAGTTTGCAGAGGAGCACTTCCTAAAAACTTGCTTTTATTTGATTGGTCAATGGAAATACAACAGTGAATACACAGCAACTCATAATGGAGGTAATGGCAGAGGAAAGAGTGCAGAGAAGCCAAACTTGGGTCACGTAAATTTGGGCACCGGAAGCACAGAGTAAATTTGGGTGACACACGTAAAAATCTGCTAATGTCAGCTACAGAGTAGTGGATAAAATAGTACCACTGCATTGTAGCGGATTTTTTCTGCAGCTGTCCTCTTGGTAATTCACAATTTTATCATGGGTACCTATGGCAGCACCCACTTTCCGGGCTATGCCCAAATTATCTTTTTTGCTCTCCCCCTCCTTCTCATTATGGGGTTGATGCAGAAAAGGCTGATAATATTGCATACTGCAAGGCAATGTTTTCAGCCTGTACTGAACCTAGTGGCGCTAGTTGCAATGATAGTGCAAGTAGTGTAGCGCACGCTACCCCCTATGGTAATGCTCTTACGCTATCAGCATGTATCGGCAGCGTTACTAGGTTCAGTGCAGGCCTTTAACCAGGGACGTAATTAGAAATCACTGGGCCCCCTACGAAACTTTGGATGGGCCCCCCACTCACTTTCTGCACAGGTAAACTGACAACCAATGTTATTCAACTGGCTGGTGCACACCTGAATGTGTTTACCCCATATAGATAAAAACAGACAGCAGTCAGGCACTGCAAGCATTTTCTCTATCAATTACATTAGCTTCTGTGATAAAACGTGCATGTTTTCACACATATAGAAACACATTGGGCTTGATTCAGAAAAGAGTGAAAAAAAACTGATAGCAAGGCTGTGCTAAGCAGTTAACACGCGAGGTGACGCGCACGCTTATGCCCGCGTGCTGTTTGTGCACGATAATGCGTAAATTTGCACATGAGCGTATGCGTCAACATGCTCAAACCCTTGTTTACTACGCGGGCGTAAGCCTTTGAGCGCACAAAGCTGCGCGCGTCACTTCTCGTGTTAACTGATTAGCACGGCCGTGCTATTAGTAAACACTCTTTTGTGCATCAAGCCCATAGTGTGCAGAAAACTCATACAGAAAACAAACAGATGAGGGTGCTCCCAGCCTCAGCTTATTATTATACTCACTCTGTCCATCTCTGATGGAGCAGAACTGGCTCAGCAGACATCTCACAGTATCACTAGTACAGAGCACTTGGGGAGGGGTAAAGAGGTTGGGGGCTGGGCACTGTACACAAGATCCTGCTGCACACTGAATAGGGACTGTTTACAAATCTTTGTCAACAAAACATTGTATGGTTGCTTATCAGTGGCTGGGCAGATGCAGCCATTAGAACAATTGTGCAGAGAGGAGAAAGCTTTTTCTCTCCCTGCCCTGACTCCTTCAGCATCACTACAGTACACAGCACTTGGGGAAGGGTAGAAAGGCTGGGGGTAGAGAAGCGCTGTACACAAGACCCTGATGAACACTGAATAGAGACTGTCTACAAATCTTTGTCTGCAAAACTTTGTATGATTCCCTATCAGTGGCTGAGCAGATGCAGTCATTAGAACAATTGTGCAGAGAGCAGAAATCTTTTTCTCTCTGTGCCCTTAGTTGTCAGTCTCTCAGGACAAGGAAAATAAACTTCTCCCCCCACGTGGCTTCTGGGCCCCCCTGCAGCTGCATCCCTTGCAGGGTATATTGTTACACCCCTGCCGGTAACATTGCTGCCCACCATGTAGTGTTAAAGAGGAATTCCAGTGAAAATAATGTAATGAAAAAGTGCTTCATTTATACAATAATTATTAATAAATGATTTAGTCAGTGTTTTCCCATTGTAAAATGTTTCTTCTCCCTGATTTACATTATGACATTTATCACATGGTGACATATTTACAGCTGGCAGGTGATGTCAATGGAAGTAGCTCCTGCTTGCTTTTTGGCAGTTGGAAACAGATGTAAACAGTTGTTATTTCCCACAATGTAACAAGGCTCCCACAGTGTGATGTCAGAACCATGGTCCTGGCATCACACTGTGGGAGGGGTTTCACTACAATATCACCCATACAGAGCCCCCTGATGATCTGTTTGTGAAAAGGAAAATATTTCACATGGGAAAGGGGTATCAGCTACTGATTGGGATGAAGTTCAATTCTTGGTTATGATTTCTCTTTAAAGTGAATTGGAACCGCATTTTTTAAAAAATGAAGCAAATACTTACCTAAGGAGAGGGAAGGCTCTGGGTCATATAGAGCCTTCCGTCTCCTCTCTCGGTGCTCTCTATCCTGTTCTGGCTCCCTCCCCCCCCCCCATTTCAATCCCCCGCTGAAAGGGTATTTGGAAGTCTTCGGGAGCCGTGTCCTCACGAAGACGTGTGGCTCAATACTGCACAGGCGTGAGCATGCAAGAGAGCGTGCTTGTGCAGGCGCAGTACAGGGCCGCCCTTCTTCAGGAGCACCCGGGCTCCCTGAAGACTTCTGAAGCCTCCTTCGGCCGGGTAAAGCAGTATTTGACTAATTTAGTCAAATACTGCTACCGGGCGAGCCAGCACCGGAATAGCGGGTCCAGGATAGGAGCCGGAAGGCTCTATAGGACCCAGAGCCTTCCCTCTCCTTGGGTAAGTATCTATCTCATTTTTTTAAATGCGGTTCCCATTCACTTTAACAGCATTTTTGCATCAAGCCCTATATGAGTGTTGGTAATTGGATGTTTGCATGAGGTGATAAGAGGTCCCCTTCCCCATCAGCTCCCATCAGCTCCTATTCAAATCCAGTGCTACCCAATACAGCATGGACCGCTATTCTCAAGGGACAACACCACAACCACTCCAAATGAAATGTAATTAAAGTATATGGCCATTTGAAATATAAATATTGTTATTTGGGTTTATCTTTATCCAGGAAACCATTTACAAGTGCAAAAAAAAAAAGAAAACTAATTCCAGTGACAAAGCATAGCTATTAGTATCAAGGCTGTGTACAATATTTTCATTCCATTAAAGCAAACCTTTTGGCGTCAATTCACCAGAGAGGATTTACTAAGAGAAAAAAGGTAGGTAGTTTATCTCATGAGGTATTTTAACACTCTGGAGTCAATTCACCAGTGTGAGAGGACAGAGAGAAAAGTGTTTGATAGCAGGGGATAATGAAGAGATATGCATGAGGAAAGTGTGAGAAAGCAGAGTTAGGTAATCGGTATTAATGATTTACATGGGATACTTTTCCTCTCTGTAAGCTTGAAAGTGAAGCATTGTGGGTAGGAGGCGGAGTTTTACCACTACCTGACCAGAGTATTCCCGCCTTTTACTGCCGGATCATATCATAAATCATATCACGAGTGAGTCTGAACTTCTTCACCACCTCTGTCTCAGTAAAATTATCAAGAACTGTTCTCTCACGAAAAATACGAGGGGCGATTAAACAGACCCTCCTCCTGTGCCTTCGTCTCCTCATAATAGAAGCAAGCTCTAAGGCCTAGTGCACACCAGAGCGGTTCGGCTGCGTTTTGCGATCCGCTTGCGGCTGCGGGTACGCTTGGGTAATGTATTTCAATGGGCTGGTGCACACCAGAGCGGGAGGCGTTTTGCAGAAACGCATACTCCCGGGCTGCTGCAGATTTTGGATTGCGGAGGCATTTCTGCCTCAATGTTAAGTATAGGAAAAACGCAAACCGCTCTGAAAAACGGCACTTCAGAGCGGTTTGCAAGGCGGTTTTTGTTACAGAAGCTGTTCAGTAACAGCTTTACTGTAACAATACATGAAATCTACTACACCAAAAACGCTTCACAAAACCGCAAAATGCTAGCTGAAACGCTACAGAAAAATAAGAAAAAGCGTTTCAAAATCTGCTAGCATTTTGCGGATCTGCTAGCGGTTTTTGGTGTGCACCTGGCCTAACAGAGTAAGCTCAAAAGGCTCCATCTTCCACAGCAGCAGCTGCTGTGTGAAAACCACGATATCTCCAGGTTCATTCAGGGGATAAAGAGATGAAAAAATAACGAATGGCCACACCCCCTTTCTTCCCTGGTGAATTGTGATTTGGAGAAAAACTAACTACTAACTATCACTTATTTATCTCATACTTATCTACTATTTATCTCTTGCATTTCTCTCTGTCGATATTTTCCCCTATACTTCTGGAGAATTGCTATTTGGAGATATCACAGGAGGTAAATTACCTCCCAAGAGATAAATAGGTTGGTAACCTCTGGTGTATTGACGCCAATGTGATTTCTTACAGCTTTTTCTTTGCCTCATAAGCAGTTTATACAATAAAATATATACCAGCAGCCTTCCAAGAACTAGCTATTTATACAGAACATCAAATACACATGTTCAGGGCATCACAAGCTGTTCATTTACAACATGATTTAATGGCTGGCCCTAATTAATTTGACTAGATATAGTGCTGACTAAGTGTACGTCAAATAATTATTCTAAAATGTGTGCCAGTTCATGTAAGATTAGTTAATTTCAGGCTTTCTGTTTTAATTCAAACCATACTCATGAGCCCTTCAAATAGTGTAATACGTACTTCTCAATCTTTCTGGACAAGATAACCCCACTGGGAGCTACCAAGCCCAGATACTTCCTGTGTATATGTAGGCCAAAATGTTACTTAAAGAGAGCCTGAGGCGGGCTCATGAAATATAAAAAAATCTCAGCTACCTGATCTGGGGGTCTGAGCGGATCAGGTAGCCACCAAAACCACTGGTCTCCAACAGTCCTGTGGGCCACACTGGCCCACTTTCAGTTTCATGACCTCTGGGTCACGATGCTGCCAGGAGAGGTTGATTCTCTCTTCCAGCGTGCAGGGAGGCGGGGGATTGGGAGGGGGCGTGGCCAGGGAGAGAGAGCTGCCCAATGGCAGCTCTGGACACCCTGCAGAAATGCCCCTGGCAGGGGTTTTGAACAGGGAATCCCTCTCCCACATGTTTACCCTTGAGATAGCGACAAATATTGTCGCTAATCTCGAGGAGGGGGGGTGGCTGCGGGGGGTGGGGGCAGAGAGTGGTGGTGGGGGGACACAGAGGCATGTCATGAGGTAGAGAACGTGCCTCTGTGTCCCATCTGCCCCCCTGAACTGCCTCGGTTTCTCTTTAAAGAACAACTGTAGCAAAAGGTATGTGGAGGCCACCACACTACTCTTTCTACTCCCTGGATGGCTGCACAAAAATTAACTGTGGAGAATTTAAGAAATGGCAAGGCCCACTAATGGGGACACAGCTGATAGATTGCATGTCTCCAGCAGAGAAGTCTGGCCACATTTTCCTGTGAGGATTTTTGTGAGCAAGTTAGAAACATCTCCTTCCAGGTGCTGGAAGTTCCATCTGTCTTCTCTGTACTGTGGCTGCCCTGCACTTCCTGTTCCTCACAACAGGTATTAGAGCCCAAATTGAGAATCAGATATTGCAGAGCACCAACACGTAAAGCGATCTCGAGCCGAAGCTCGGGATCAAAATCAGATATTCAATTTAAGAGAGGGAAGCCTACTGATGCTTCCATCTCTACTCAGATGTCCCCCATTGCTGATCGCGGCTCCTCTCCAAATCGGGGCTGCTCTCCTTCTCTTCCTGGATCGTGGGCATGCAATAGACACATGAGCACTGTCTGCCACACATGCGCAGTAGCTCAGGTACTCTTTAAGAGAAGAAAGCCGGAGCTGAAATGGCTGGAACTCTGAGGAGTTGAGTGTTTGCCTGTCACCACTGCCTCTGTGACGGAAGCCACTTGGGGCCCCTATAGATACTGGGGCAATTGCCCCCTTCGCCCATATGGTAGTGCTGGCTCTGGTACAATGACCACCTGCTGAGCAGCTCCAGAAACCTCAGCTCGTGCTCCAGTGCTCTCTTGGAATACAGCTTCAAATACAAAACTGCTATGAAGCTGTTCAGCTCTGGTACAGCTAGTATAATTTAATGTGTCAGTCCAACATTATAATTTGTATTTGTATTTTTTATATGTGACTATTACCAAAGACACATTGCAGGAACAGAAAACAATATACATTTTTCAGCGACATGCAGCACTGAGCTGCTGCATAGGGTCAAAGGACTCTGAAGGGGAAGACAGGTATAGAGCCATAAGCGTACATGAAAAAAGGGCACCAGGAAAAAGGGCCCGGCTGGATATCAAAATGGCAGCGGTGGATAACAAAATCTCAATAACAATAAACATTGTTAATGAAATTGGTTAACAATAAATACAAAAAAAAAAAAAAAAGACGGAAGTTAAAGGGACTCTGAGCACCTCTCATGGGCATGCCTTTAAGACTCTGACCAGTACTGCAAAGTACTTAAAGATGCATACCTTTCTGTAGCTTGTGCTCTCCCCTTTCATTTGATGCCTGAATCGCCGTTCTACACTAAATAGTTTTCGTTTGATTTCAATTTAAAAATCACGGCTGCCATCTTGGCTATGTTATAACTTCCGGGTCACCCCTGTCTTCTCAGCTAGAGAAGTGCATCACTGAATGAAGCAGGAAGAGGAAGTGACACGCATGGCCATTGCAAGAGGCTCCTCCAGAGGGGTCATAGCACGACTTTGTTGGTAGTCGTCTGGCTTAAAGGCATGCCCATGAGCGGTGCTAGGAGTCCCTTTAAAAAAGATAAGGAAAATATATTAACGTTAAAAATCGTAATGTAATTCAACAATACAGCTTAACCCAACCCTACTTTCACACAGAACCCTCCCCTGGTGGTGCCTAACCATAATTCTTCCCCCCCAGATGGTGCCTTACTCTAACCCCCCTGATGGTGCCTAATCCTAACCACTCCCCCTGAAACACCCTTTTACACATAGAAACGATAATATTGTTGATAATGTAAAATGTGTACATACAAGCAAAATAATATGACAAAAACTATAACGTTGCAAGCTTCTAAACTGATAACATACTTCAAAAACTTGAATGTTCTAATGTTGTTAATGATATTTATTGGGCGCCCTTTTTTCTGCTTTTTTCCCCATATTAACGATAATTGCATTAAAATCTATGGCTTTGCGTTCACTAGTCGCCGGCGCACTTTTTTTCTGCTACCAGCTATAGGTCACAGTGAAATTATACTGATCACTGTCCCCATTCCTCCAGCACTGTATATGTTTAATAACTACTTTATATGGACTCAAAAACTCTGTTTTCTATAAACAGCAATAATGTGACAAAGGTATAGAAAGGGGGAGGGGGAAATTTGTTAATGATTAATGATTAAATCACAAATAGAATTGTTCTTCCAATAAATCCTCATGGCGAAACTACTGTCACATCAGCTGTTGCTTTTCAGCCTTGTACTTGTAATACCTGTAGGTGCACAAACTAGAGACATGAGGGAAAATGGGCGATAAATACTGTTGTGAATTGGGCGCCAAATGAAAACAAAAAATATTTACAGTGGTAATGACGATAGTAAAACATTTTACGTTACTGATATTTTACTACAACTAAACCTAACCCTACTCTCACACGGAACCCTCCTACACCCCCCCCCCCCTTCCTGATGCCTAATCCTAAGACCTCCCTTTCTGACACCTTACCCTAAACCACCCCTTCCTGACATCTATCCCTGAAACCTCCCTTCCTTATGCCTAAACCTAAAACCCCCTTCCTAACCTTATACTTTTCAAAGCGATACATTTAAAAAATGATAATTTTCAAAAAACGAAAAAACTGTAAAGACAAAATAAAAATCAAAAACTACAACGTTCTAATTTTTGAAAACCAAAAATTTTTGTTAGACTGGCCCGCCGCTGGCTTTTTATCGTGTGCCCAAATTGTCCATCAGCCACAGGCGCCCAAATTTCCTGCTTCCCCTGTAGCCACTCAGTGCACCAGAAACACACTCACAAGTAGCCACCACCTCAATAAAACTGAATGGCATCAGATGTTGCTTAAAGGTACAACTTATATATGCTTATTTCACCAGGTTAAACGTTCAGTAATAACCAGGGCTGAGGCAGAGGCGAGAGAGGCTCCAGCCTCAGGGTGCAGTGCAGGAGGGGGCGCACAACTCACTCAGCTATCATTCTCCTATTATATTTGAAGCAAAGAGAAATAAGAAAAGGGGATTCAAAGCAGTGACTGCAAGCCAGATAACTAGATATTAAGGTGTTAAGGGCCCTGGGGCGCCTCTTACTCTAATAGCAATCAGTGTGTGACGGCTGGGGTGGGATGGATGGGGGGCGCTCTTTGGTGTCTCAGCCTTGGGTGTTGGAGGACCTTGTCCCGGCACTGGTAATAACCACATTGTAGGTCCCTGCATACAGGAATATTTCGCATAAATTTCCATGTAACACGGAGAGTGCTCAAGTGTAAATCAGTAAAACTTGTCCACGCTCCAACGCAACTAGTTTTGCAATTCCAGGAGTAATCTACTATGACTGCATCCCCACTGAGGTGAAGTGAGCATCTGCTGCTTATAGGTCTATGGAATCCTGTTAAGCTGCAGTGTACCCTGAACTTTCCACAGCAGCTTAAAAATGCTCTCAATTTTCCCTGCATCTGTGCATATTGCTTACATCACCAACAAGACTGCCACTCCCCCACGCAGGCAAACATCAGGCAGAAGAAATCTAGTATTGGAAAGAATTGACTTTAAAAGCATTGTGTGGTAAAATAATGTCTGTTACTTCAGGATGCTGATACATTATACTGCTTGGAAGTGTGCATTAAGTAAAGTCTTTATTACATGTATCTGAAACCCCCATATATACAGTGGGTTGCAAAAGTATTCGGCCCCCTTGAAGTTTTCCACATTTTGTCACATTACTGCCACAAACATGCATCAATTGTATTGGAATTCCACATGAAAGACCAATACAAAGTGGTGTACATGTTAGAAGTGGATCGAAAATCATACATCATTCCAAACATTTTTTACAAATAAATAACTGCAAAGTGGAGTGTGCGTAATTATTTGGCCCCCTGAGTCAATACTTTGTAGAACCACCTTTTGCTGCAATTACAGATGCCAGTCTTTTAGGCTATGTCTCTACCAGCTTTGCACATCTAGAGACTGAAATCCTTGCCCATTCTTCTTTGCAAAACAGCTCCAGCTCAGTCAAATTAGATGGACAGCGTTTGTGAACAGCAGTTTTTAGATCTTGCCACAGATTCTCAATTGGATTTAGATCTGGACTTTGGCTGGGCCATTCTAACACATAGATATGTTTTGTTTTAAACCATTCCATTGTTGCCCTGGCTTTTAGGGTCATTGTCCTGCTGGAAGGTGAACCTCCGCCCCAGTCTCAAGTCTTTTGCAGTCTCCAAGAGGTTTTCTTCCAAGTTTGCCCTGTATTTGGCTCCATCCATCTGCCCATCAACTCTGACCAGCTTCCCTGTCCCTGCTGAAGAGATGCACCCCCAGAGCATGATGCTGCCACCACCATATTTGACAGTGGGGATGGTTTGTTCATAGCGTTTTGCATTTTGGCCAAAAAGTTCCATTGTAGTCTCATCTGACCGGAGCACCTTCTTCCACATGGTTGCTGTGTCCCCCACATGGCTTGTGGCAAACTGCAAACGGGACTTCTTATGCTTTCTGTTAACAATGCCTTTCTTCTTGCCACTCTTCCATAAAGGCCAACTTTGTACAGTGCATGACTAATAGTTGTTCTATGGACAGAATCTCCCACCTGAGCTGTAGATCTCTGCAGCTCGTCCAGAGTCACCATGGGCCACTTGACTGCATTTCTGATCGGCGCTCTCCTTGTTCGGCCTGTGAGTTTAGGTGGATGGCTTTGTATTGGTAGGTTTACAGTTGTGCCATACTCCTTCCATTTCTGAATGATCACTTCAACAGTGCTCCTTGGGATGTTCAAGGCTTTGGAAATCTTTTTGTAGCCTAAGCTTGCTTTAAATTTCTCAATAACTTGATCCCTGACCTGTCTTGGACCTGTCTTGTGTGTTCTTTGGACTTCACGGTGTTGTTGCTTCCAATATTCTCTTAGACAACCTCTGAGGCCCTCACAGAGCAGCTGTATTTGTACTGACATTAGATTACACACAGGTGCACTCTATTTAGTCATTAGAACTCATCAGGCAATGTCTATAGGCAACTGACTGCACTCAGATCAAAGGGGGCCGAATAATTATGCACACACCACTTTGCAGTTATTGATTTGTAAAAAATGTTTGGGATCATGTATGATTTTCGTTCCACTTCTCATGTGTACACCACTTTGTGTTGGTCTTTCATGTGGAATTCCAATAAAATTGATTCATGTTTGTGGCAGTAATATGACAAAATGTGGAAAACTTCAAGGGGGCCGAATACTTTTGCAAGCCACTGTATATGTATATATATATGTATATATATGTATATATATATATATATATATAGATATATAGATATATATATATATATATATATATATATATATATATATATATATATACTGTAACTGCTTTACCTATGGCATGCATGAATCCACTTAATTTCATATGGCAGTATTGCTAACTAAACTTTGTCTGTTTCCCATACTTTTGCTTTCTACCAGTGGATGTGGTGCCTAGACCAGGTATGTGTTTTACTGAAAGATTTTCATTTTTTTCCACCTAGCATCCTATTGATACAGTTATATCAGCCCATAGTAATTATTATTCCAAGCTGTGATACTTTAATGTACTGTATGTATGCTCTTACACTAAATTACAACCCTGGAAACAAAACTAGACAATATTAAATTGAAACATCCACATATAGCATATAGGTACTGGAACTGTTTTCCAGCTTTAAGCGGACTTGAACTCTTGCAGAGGAGACAAGGAGAACACAGAGAAATTAACCCTGTGTGTGTTTATAGAGAACAGCCTGTCTAATTGTCCCTTTTCAACAAGTAATGAGTTAGTGTAATTTGAGCTGGCAGCTATATGTAAACAGAGGAAGTTAACCCTCTCTGTGCTCCCAGCAAACCAGGATGCAACCACTATGCAGAATATCAGGAGGAGTTCTATAAGCTGTAAAAAGGAAATGTTTTTCTTTAAATGTTATTACGCTTTTGCATATCTTTTAGAGCAGAGAGGAAGTTGTGAGTTAAGGTCTGCTTTAACTGCACTTTGTTACATGGCAGGATGGCATGGACAACATTCTGTTTTATGTTTATTGTATACTTATTTTATATAAATACTAGGGCTCAGTCACACTATGTGCAGTGCTGTCAGTTATGATGTGAAGCGTGATATTTCACCAATTTCCAGCGGCAGCACAGGTCTTTGCCCATCTCTTCAGTGTAGCCAAGCTCCCTGCAGGCTATTTCCTTGCAGCTCCTGTCTTTGTTTGTCACATGACATGCATCAGGAGTAGCAAGGAGACAAGCTGCAAGGCACACAACTACACTGAAGAGTGGAGTGAGGACCTGTTCTGCTGCTAGAAGTAGGTAAAATATCATGCACCGCTGCCACTGCAAGTCTTAAGCTCAACACACACCATACAATCTTGGTTGTACAGATTTACCAAATCTATGTAGTATAAGGGCCAACAGATTGCAAAAACCTTGAATGATTGATTGGATAAGCTCTTCTACTACATGAAAGTGGTAAGATTGAACAACCAAGATTGTATGGTGTGTGTTGAGCCTTATTATTAAGTCTTAGCCCCCAGGCGGAGGTCAAGTTGGTCTGTCCTGGGTCAGAAGTATTTAAATCTCATTGGCCATCTCTTTTTAGAATCAGAGCTTGAATAGGATCTTATGGAATAGCATTCGTGTACATCTGCGGTAGGGGTTTGATGGTGGTTTGAATTGCTTTTTTAATGCAGCCTGTGATTTTATCCTATGTTTAAATGCCTAGCTAATCGTATTATTTGAAATTCACTTGGTGACTATGACCAAAGACTATGTTCAAATGTTCTGTAAATGAAATGCCACTAATAAGGAAATTAAACGAGTATTCAAAGGCAGCTAAAATGCTATTCAAACACAAATAATTAAATACATCCAATCTATATAGACAAATTGAAATTGAACTACTGCATAAAGCAACCAATCAGCAGTCGAAAGGAATACATTTTAAATGATTATTCCAATATTTGTATCTGTCTTAAAGAGTAACTGTCAGGCTGCAGAAGCTAATTTAAACCTCTATTCTCCTGTGTTAAACAGTTTAGACAGAAGCCATAAAGGCATTACTAAAGATAAAAATCTCTCTTACATTTGATGTGTGCTTATCAGCAAAGCTAAGCTCCTAAGGAGGACGCAAGCCGCATTCCATACTGCAAAGCATTCTGGGGCCCTCCCCTCGGCTGCTAAGGAGAAGACGGGATCAAGTTTCATCAGCTTCTAACTTAGTCCAGCCACAGCACAGATAAATCTCAGGGCAGAGTACACTGCAGGAGTCCGCTATTGTTCCTAGCCACATGGCTCATTAATATTCACTGCACACTGTGTTATTCTGTACGAGCTCCTCTGTGATCAGGAAGCAGGCAGGACATGACGACACATTTGGCTTCACAAACATGGAACCTGCCATGGGCTGTCAAGAGCATCATTCTCTGCATATACTATATAAAAATTCTGTGAAATCCAAACGTGGACAGTGAAATGCATATGTAATGTAAGTACAGACAATCTTTAGCTACTGATATATGTGTTTATTTTCTCTGAGACCTTATACCTAACAGCTCCTCTTTAATAAGGCCGTCCTACAAGCACGTTAATATTCATTATAGGGTCAGCATACAATAGCCTTATGTATCATTCATATATTTTCATGGCGGGATTTCAGGTAAGGCCACAAAGGCCATGTCCTCGGGCACCAGGAAAGCAAGGGGCGGGCTGTGGCTGGCACTGGCAGTTAGCCTGCCGCATATTCGGAGCGGTCAGATGAGTGTCCGAACCATGCTATTCCTAATGCTGGCTGTGCTACAATCTGCATACATTAGCCGCAAAAGCTGGTTCGCACCTACCCTGCTTCTCAGTGTTAATGCATAGCCACAGGCGGGTACCGGTGACTGGGTCTGGCATTTGAGGATGAAGGGGCAGTGAACGGGCACTTACAGTGACCTCTGAGCTGCCTGTCATTCATTGAACGTGAACGCGAACCGAGAAGCTTACAATCTAATCCCTGTCATCGTGTCACTAACTGTCCTCAGATAGGTGTGAAATCTAATCCCAGCCACGAAATGTCCTCAGATGAGGTTATAATCTAATACCTGCCATGTTGGGGGGCTTAGGATGCTCTCTGTCCAGGGGGGGTGGTTGGTAAAACTGGGCCTTGGGCGGTAAAAAAGGATAAATCCGGCCCTGTATATTTTAATGATTAGCTGTCTCTGCTATTGCCTTTTTGGCAGCAGTAGTGATAAACCCCCCCCCCCCCCCCCCAAAAAAAAAACCCATGAAAATACAGTTATTGCGTGAAATGTAATTATACATATTTTTTTTCATGTTTTAGGACAAGTTGTCTGCAGACAGGGGACACAGAAACCATGTTACAAAGTCATCTATTTTCATGACGTAACGAGAAGGCTATCCTTTCAGGAGGCTCAGGATGAATGCAGAAGAGATGGGGGTTCTCTTTTGATCATCAAGTCTGAAGCAGAACAGATACTAATACAGAATCTCATTAAAAGCATCACATCATTTGATGGTGACTTCTGGTTGGGTCTTAGGAGAAATGACGATGACTCTCCAAGCTCAAGTGACTGCCAGAGTCAGTACTCATGGGTTGATGGCAGTAAACCCACATTTTGGTAAGTACTAATATTTGTGGTATTAAGTCCCTTCTTAGTTTCTTAAACGACATCAGGTGCTACTTTGCCTGATAACCAGATAAGAGCAAATTCACAAGTTCAAGTGAACTCAGATACAAAAATCCAACAATTCATTAGTCCAGCCTAAATGATTTTCCCAATTTTCTGATGAAAGTCCCATCAGTTCCAAGAATAGGTGTGGGTGGGAGTAATTTGGTCTTTCATGTGTTAAGGTGGATTCACACGATACTAGATGAAAAACTGATCCTGCAAAAACAGATCTGTTCACGTTCCTCTGCCACTGCTGCCACCACAGTTCGGGTCTTCAGTACTCCATAAAAGCCAGTATACTGATCCCACAGCCCCATGTGAAACATTAGGCTCCCATTGGTTAGAAAAAGACAAATAGGAATCCTCCCTGTGCACCAGGGAATATTGTCATTGGTCCACTACTCAGTGAACCAATGGGAATCCTCCCTGAGGAGGGAGGATTCCCATTGATCTGTTTCAGACCAACGGGAGATCAATGGATGTGTTTTCTGGGGCTCTGAGAGCCACATACCGGGATTCACGTCTGGTGGATTTTCTTATTATCTTACTTATCTAACTATATAGGGGGACCAAATTGGCAAGGCTATGCCAATGGAACTACTGTTTGTAGGTACTGAAAAACAGGCTAACAACATCTGTCAGTAACACTGCTGTTAGTGGTCCATTGGGAAGACTTTCCTTCATTGTCTTTCCAATCAGGACGTTAAGTTTGAGTCTTCAAAACATAGAGAGACATCAGTTGTTTACTTCCTTTTTACACAGTGCACTGTAATTAAAGAAATAATAATAATAATAGTAATAATATAACACTGTCAGAATCTGTATTATCAATAAACACTAAACCACAATTTTGAGCTTGAGGTAGAAGCAATAGTTTGTTAGTGAGAATTTTGTAAAATAATACATTTCAACTCAAGAAATCTTTATTTATCCATCATCTGGTTTATGAAATTAATATATGGAGCTAAAAAAGCTCACTAGACACTTGAAAACAAGAAAGTTACTTCTTCCATTCTGACTCAAAAAAATTGCAGCTGCCAGTATGCAGTGGATTCAGGTTGTAGTTACTTGTGCACACTTCATAATAATATTGTTGATTTAATTTCAAATCACCATTTCTACCCATCATTACCCAGCTTTTTTTTTACACCCACAAGTATACAGGCCTTTAAATTGTGGTCATTCTGCATCCTTCAAACACCCTGTTATCTTTTAAAGAGACTCCGTAACAAAAATTGCATCCTGTTTTTTATCATCCTACAAGTTCCAAAAGCTATTCTAATGTGTTCTGGCTTACTGCAGCATGTTCTACTATCACCATCTCTGTAATAAATCAACTTATCTCTCTCTTGTCAGACTTGTCAGCCTGTGTCTGGAAGGCTGCCAAGTTCTTCAGTGTTGTGGTTCTGTGATGCATCTCCCCCCTTCAGGCCCCTCTCTGCACACTGCCTGTGTATTATTTAGATTAGGGCAGCTTCTCTCTTCTCTCTTATCTTTTACAAGCTGGATAAATCCTCCCCTGAGCTGGCTGGGCTTTCACATACTGATGAATTACATACAGGCAGAGCTGTCTGCACTCTGCAGGAAGTAACAGCCTGACACTTCAGTGGAAGATAGCTGCAGGGGGAAAGAAACACACAAATGATCTCTTGAGATTCAAAAGGAATGCTGTATACAGCCTGCTTGTGTATGGATGTATTTTCTATGTGTGGACATACTGTACATCAACCTACTTCCTGTTTTGGTGGCCATTTTGTTTGTTTATAAACAAACTTTTTAAAACTGTTTTTAACCACTTTTAATGCGGCGAGGAGCGGCGAAATTGTGACAGAGGGTAATAGGAGATGTCCCCTAACGCACTGGTATGTTTACTTTTGTGCGATTTTAACAATACAGATTCTCTTTAACTTTCACCCTGATGAAGCACCTCTTGTGCAGGTGCGAATCGGCTGTCGACCTCTATCCTGTGCTGTTTCTCTTTCTCCTAAGTGGATGTTGTTCCCTAACGGGTGTCATTTTAAGATGCTTTGAATAAATTTGGTGTTTTAACTTGCATGTGCGCTGCCATCGTGTCTTATTTGCAACCCAGTTTGCTTTGATTATTCTTGAGATGAGTTTGGAACTCAACTGGAGTCTACCTGTTGCATATATATGTGTCAAGAGTTGCATGCGATGATGTTACTCACACTACAGGGCATGTTTCACAAAAAGGTATGTGCTCTAATATTGCTGAGAAACCTTGGTCTACATCAGGGCTGTTCAGCTCCACTCCTCGAGGGCCATATCCATTCCGGTTGGGAAGGTATGTCATGCAACCTTGATAAAACCCCCAAAAAATAAGAGAAGAGCAGGAGCCCAATATGGTGTAGTATTTCAGACAATTGGGACCAGTGTAGCAAAAGGAAAGGGTACTCACAAACCAAGATTGCCAAAAAGCAACCACTCTCAGCACATGTAGGGAATAACCTATGGTATGACTTTCGGAAGGCGGTCTCTCTCTCTCTGAAAGCTCGGAGATGGAGTCTCCTCCCTTCAAGAGGGTAGGCAGATACTGGTACAGAGGGTGAGACACCCAAAATGTGTAAAAGGTAAAATCAAATGAAGAATGAAATGGGGTAAGGTTTTCTTACCCACATATGAAGATCTAGACCTATATAAGCAGGGAAAGTATGTTATTGCACAAAAAGACATACAATCCCACTTCCTTAGGTCAATTACATGCCTGATAGCACCAATAAAAGAACTCTGAGCGCCTCTAAGATACGCACTCAGAGCTCTTTTATTGTTGCTATCAAGCACGTTATTAATGTAAGACAATAATTGACATGCACACCTTGTTATTCAATGCAATGTGACCTTTTTGCATTGAATAACAAGGTGTGCATGTCATTTATTGTCTTACATTGGTCTATATTGATTTTGTACATAGCACCCAATTTTATTAATAGCCCATGCTGAATATGGTTTATGTCTAGGTGTGTATCTTCACTTGCCTTTCTATATCAAGCATGTTATTACCATGAGGAAGTGGGATTGTAGTCCACGAAACAAGCTGTCTTTTTGTGGAATAAAGTACTTTCCCTGGTTATGCAGGTCTAGATCTTCATATGTGGGCAAGCAAACCTTACCCCATTTCTTTCTTTATTTGGTTATACCTTTTACACATATCCATGCCAGTGTTTAGGATGGACTGAAACATGGAGAAATGTATTCTTTGTGTTCAACCACATCTTTTGTGATTCAGTCCAATCAATTCATTTAAGATGTGCCAAAACTGTGGGAGGACCTTGGACCTTGAGGACTGGACTTGGACCATAACCACCAGTATATGATTCATTTTCAAAGCTGCACTGAGCAGCCACAGCTGGACAATTGATCTCTACTGATAATAAGAACATTTTATTGGAACAGTCTTCATGGTGCATCAGAGACATAATAGGATTGTTTAAAAGCTACTGGAAAATTGTTTTGATGCAAACATTCTAGCTCTTAAAAGCCTCCTCCCCCATGTTAAGTACAGAATATGTTAGCAGTAAATGCTTTGATATAATGCATGTTTGTTTTTGACTAGGAGAGATGCCAGACCATCACCGCTGCTGCTGCTGCTGCTGCTCTGTTAATGGTTTCGCTGGAGTGAACTCTATCAAATACATCTCTGGGCCTTTTCATTACTAACATAGCAATTAATGTATTACTTAGTAGAGTGCAGTTATATGTTATAAGCCAGTCAAGTGTTTATATGGGAACTATGCAGAAATGTGAGATTAGTTAATGAGTCTTAGGCCTCTTTCACAGTGCAACGTTAAAGTCGCACGTTAGAAAATGTTTTAACACAGACTAACGCACAGCAATACAAAGTCTATGCGACATTCACAGTGCACACGTTGCGTTGTGTGTAACGTGAAGCAATATTTAGAAAGTGCTGCATGCTGTGCATTTAGCAATAAATCTGCTGCGTTGTGTGTGTTGCACATGCGCCGTTTTCGTTCCATCACTGTGCGACGAACACGGTGCACCAAACGCAGGGCTAAAGAATGTACTATAACGTCCAAGTTATGGTCTTTCAATGTGTTGCATTAGGGGCACATTATGCGACCTTAACGTCGCATCAAACGCACCGTCCCACTGTGAAAGAGGCCTAAATGTAATAAACAAACAAATGAATGAAGCTTCAGTTCTAGGCATCTGCATACAATCAGTACAATGTCCAGTGATGCAGGGGATGCTGGGGTGTGGATGGGGAGTGTGCAGCTGAACCCTGTGTGGGGAAAATTCTTTCAGAACACTATATTAAAATAATTAAGTGGACCAAAAGTGTAAATTACAAAATGAAAAATAGTCAGTGACACTTACTGTGACTGTTCACCCTTTGAGTAACCCATTGCAGCAACAGCAGGAGGGAAGCACTGCAGCAGCTCTGGTATGCACCAAAGTTACACAATTACATAGTTAGCTGAAAAAAGATATCCGTCCATCAAGTTCAACCAGACTAAAAAAACACCATCCTGAACCTGCACATATCCCAGTTGATCCAGGGGAAGGTGATATCCTTACAAGGCCTGGCACAATTAGCCTTAAAAGGGAACAATTCCTTCCCGACTCCAGATAGCAGTCAGATAAACCCCTAGATCAACTCTCCTGGGAATAACCTAATAAGTGTAGCTGTGGATGCCCTTCAATGCAAGGAAAGCATCCAAGCCCTCTTTAATTGCAGATATAGAGTTTGCCATAACTACTTCCTGAGGTAAGATATTCCAGATTTGAACCACGCTCACTGTGAAAGACCCCTTTCTAAATAGATGGCAAAAACTTTTTGCCTCCATATGCAGATCATGTCCACTTGTCCGTTTTACAATCCTTGGGACAAAAAGCTCATCTCCTAAGTTTTTGTATTGCCCTCTGATGTACTTATACATGTTATACATGTCTGTCACTGTGAATAATGTAGTTAGTACTACACTCTCTTTGATTGACTGGCTCAGTGGCACACAACATACCTGTGCTGCTCTAAGAGCTACCTCCTATGGCACAATCTCCTAGAAGCCTTTGCAGCGGCAGAAAACTGCCCTAGCAATTTTTCAGGAGGGGGCATGGCAAAACAACAAAACCTGTATTTTCTGGCACAAAAGGTCAGTTTTAAACATTTACTACTGTTCCTGTTACTGTTATAACTTCTACAGACTGTGCTGACAGCATGGAATTTATTTTTACACCTGATGTCCGCTTTAAAGATTCTCTCAGATTTGCATGATCGTCTGTCTTCTGCTTGAAGAGAATAACCTCTTTGGACATTCACAGGAAGTGAGAAACTTTCTCTAATAGGCACACTAACACAAATTCTTATTATTCACGCTAATCAAAAGGCAAGATGTATATAGAGTAAAACTGGGCAGAGGCGCCTGTTTATGGCCAGGAGTAAGGAACAATGTGGTGACATACTCCGCAACACAGGGGAGCCAGGGGTAGTGAGAGGGGGGGGGGTGCTTGTCAGTGCCAGAGACGGGACAAGGTCCTTCAGCACCCAAGGCAGAGACAGCAAAGTGCGCCCCTCCATCCCTCCCACCCCAGCCTTCACACACTGATTGCTATTAGACTAATAGGTACCCCAGGGCCCCCAACCTCCCCAACACCTTAATCTCTACTTATCTGGCTTGCAGTCACTGTCATGTATCCCCTTTTCTTATTTATTTCTGCTTCAAATACAATTGTGAATGACAGCTGAATGAATTGTCCGCCCCCTCCTACACTGCGCCCTGAGGCTGGAGCCTCTCCAGCCTCTGCCTCGGCCCGGCCCTGGTCAGTGCTATATCACCCCCCCCCCCCCCTTCCCAGCAGCTCCATAGCACACCCATAGCTCTCCAATGGAGTCACTCACCTCTCCACAAGTCTCAAGTGCCGAAGCTTTCTCTTCCCCTCCATCATCAGCCACCACTGTGCATCTGTCTATGCAACTGGTGTTTCCTATCATCTGATTCGCTGGTAACATGGCAGCGAGTCACATGATAGGAAAGGCTGGCTGCAGAGACCTGGCATTGCCACGCCCACTTTCCAGTGCAGACACACATTTTCTGCCACGGTGCCCCGCAGGTCAGCAGCTACCCCTCCAGTGGATCCAGCAGCTACCCCGCCACACTCAATAAAAATATCCTGGAGCCACCTCTGAGGGGAGCCCTGCTAAGAGAGGATTCCAGCCATGACAAGAACTGATAATTACACAGGGTGCTGCTGCACCATATCTAGTTATATCCAGATCTGGGAGCCTGACAAGGCTAAAACATAAATAAAGCTTGCATTTAAGAACACTGCAATAAAAAAAGAGGAATGCCCTGGGATGTGATAGAAATCCACTCACCCCATGTAGATGGATGCATTGCATCCATAAACGTCTCCCTCCTCACTTCTAACAAAGCCGAAGAATCACTAACCGCAGTGCTTTTCTGTGGATTTTTCGTTAACTGAGAGTTCCAAAGCCAGTGAAAATAATACCTGATCTCCAAGAGTCCACTAGGAGGAAATTTCCATATAGCTAAACAGCCTAGGCTGTGACATCACTGTAAGGGGGCGGGGCTACATCCCAATATACAGAAATATATAGATATAGAAAGACTTTCTGATGCTGAAACCAGATAATTGACATAAAAATGGGTATCCTAAATAATTTTTTACATTCTTCTATACTGCGGTGCCTCTTTAAATCCATTTGCTATTAATTATGGAAACAAAGTAGAAAAAGGCAAAAGTGAGCTTTTCAGAGATCCTGTAATTCATCTCTTCCATGCTGCAGGAACTGGTATGTGGACGAGCCCTCCTGTGGCAGTGAGGTGTGTGTCGTCATGTACTATCAGCCATCAGCACTTCCTGGGGTTGGCGGACGCTACATGTTCCAATGGAATGATGATCGATGTAACATGAAGAACAACTTTATATGTAAATATTCAGAAGGTCAGTGCATTGTGCCTGTGTATGTCTTTAATATGCAAAAATTAATTTAAAAAAATGCCAAAATTTCAGAAAATTTATCCTGCGATTATTTTGATTTGAAAGCTGCTGGTGCACTCTAAACCTCTGCTGGCAAATCTTATTTTGCTGCCTAGTGCAGCCAAACGAGCAGATGGCACTTATAGTTACCTGTTCTAGACGGGTTTCTTCTCTTCCTCTGAACTTCCAACAGGTCTTCTGGGTCCCGATCACATGATATGACATGTGATCAGGATCCAGGAGACCGTGTCATTGTTACACCCCTACCCAGTGGTGGATGAGACGCTTCCGTCACCCCTCTTCCACCACCGGTTGGCACTGTAACACTAACATGGTCTCCTGGATCCTGATCACGTCAGAGCATGTGATCGGAACCCAGAAGACATGTCGGGGTTACATAGCCACAGTGGTGGAGGAAGAGGAAGCTGATCCAGCCATCCAGAGAGGTAACTATAAAAGCGCCCTGCCGCCCACTGTGCATACCTTGTGGAGCCTGCCAGGCTAGGGAAGGCACACTTCCCCAGCAGCAGGAAAAATTCTGCCTGTTTTACTTTATTTGGCTGATAAAAAGTTAAAGATGGCCAGATTGTTCTACTAATTTCTGTGGCGTCCAATCACTTGAGATAGCCAAAGATCTTGCACAGTTTTTTTTTTCTGCAGGCGGCATGCATCAAGTTCAGCCAGAAAAAAAGCAGATTGTTAAAAGCAGTCTAATGTCTGCATAAACAAACACAGAACATTTATATTGCGCTTTTCTCCTGGCGGACTCAAAGCGCCAGAGCTGCAGCCACTAGGACGCGCTCCATAGGCAGTAGCAGTGTTAGGGAGTCTTGCCCAAGGTCTCCTGCTGAATAGGTGCTGGCTTACTGAAAAGGCAGAGCCGATATTCGAATCCAGGTCGCCTGTGTCAGAGGCAGAGCCCTTAACCATTACACTTTCCAGCCACCAGGCACCCCCTATCCTTTGCAACTGAACCTTCTCAGCAGAATATCAAGCTCTTGCATTAATCTGAAGTAGGAAGACCGCAGATCATGTCCCACTGATATCTCTAGACTGTATCCTGCTTTAGAAAGCAGCGATAAACAACAAAGCAACAAGGGTGAATTTATAGACCACCAAACAAGCTGGGTATACAGAACATCAAGCTTCAGTGGTAATACATATTCAGGAAGTTTAAAATAATTTTCAAAAAAATAAAACAATATTTCTCATAAAAGCAATACAAAATTAATCCCAGGATATGTTTATTCATTTTATATAGAAAAGACGGCTCCTCATCATACGCCAACCCGAAATGCAACATCATCTTACATTGGTAAGTGTATGGCCTCCAAGTGTATTGTGTAGCAAGTCTCATTTTGTAATAATTTACAGATTAGTATTGAAACAAATGTGTATGTTTCATTTATAAAGGAAACATTTTCAAAATAATAGCACAAAGGAGAGATGATCCGCACTTTGCCGACAGGCGCCTTCTTTATTAACCACTGTATTCAAAAGCCACAAGCATTTACAGAGCTGACATGTTTCAGACAATCTAGCCCTTAAAAAGAAAAAAACTTACAGAATAGGTAGCCAGGTATAAGCATCCCCTGTATAACCGGGTATAGGTGCCTACAGTATAGCTAGGTATAGGTGCCCCTGTATAGATAGCCAGTTATAGGTGCCCCCAGTATAGGTAGCCAGTTATAGGTAGAGATGGCCCAAACCTCCGATTTTCGGTTCGCAAACCTCGAATGAGAACATCTGCAAACTTTCCCGAACCGCAACAGACTTCAATGGGGAGGCGAACTTTTAAAACTAGAAACTAGAATGCTGGCCACAAAAGTGATGGAAAAGATGTTTCAAGGGGTCTAACATCTGAGTTTTTGCATGGAGGAGTGGGATACACGCCAAAAGTCCCGGGGAAAAATCTGGATTTGACGCACAGCAGCGTTTTAAGGGCAGAAATCACATTTTATTGCTAAATTGGAGGCCTACATTGCTTTAAAACATCTTGCATGTGTATACATCAATCAGGGAGTGTTATTAGTGTACTGTTTCACACTGACAGACCAAACTCACTGTGTAACGCATGCCAAACAGCTGTTTGTGTAGTGATGGCCGTGCTGGACTACTGCGCACCATGGCGAGATTGCTCTTTCTCACTCAGTGATGTCAGGTAATGTCTGACTGCCTTATCAACTTTCAATGGTTCTTTCTCTACCATAGTTAAAGCTTACATCTATTTTTTTAAATTACTTTTTCTGCTGGCTGTTCAGTACCTGTAACGAGAATCTGTTATGGAGGGTAAGGCTGCCATTCATTCAACTGTGTGAAACCTTCAATGGTACTTTCTCAGTACCATGGTGACCACGGGTAATAGTCAGGGAATCAGACACCTTGCTGCTGCTGTGGGCAGAGGAGCAGGAACCGCTCAAGGTGAGAGGCGGAGTGGAGGAGGGTGGCTGTGATTGTAAAGGTGCAAGGGAGAAAGCGGCTAAAGGTGATGCACCTGAAGGAGGAAGAGGAAAAGGAGGGTGGCTTTTCTTTTGTGTGCTGCTTTTCCTCAGGTGGTCTTCCCATTGCAGTTTGTGCCTTTTCTGCATGTGTCTTCGTAAGGCAGTTGTCCCTACGTGGGTGTTGGCCTTTCCACGGCTCAATTTTTGAAGGCAGAGAGAACAGATGGCATTGCTCTGATCTACGGCAGACGCGCTAAAAAATGTCCAAACCGCTGAGCCCCCCTGGGGTGGGGGCACTATGGTGGCCTCAGCAGCTGACGTTGAAGGCCATGTTGGCTGGCTGTCCATAGGTGGCGATACATGGCGCCGGACACTGCCACCAGCTGTTTCTGACAACGAACTCCCCCTACTTCTTTCAGAAACTCGTCTCTTCCTACTCTTCACTGACTCCCCCTCTGAACTGTCCCCTTGGTCATCATGTCTCTTAGGAATCCATGTGGTATCTGTATCATCATAATCACCATTATCATCATCCTCCCCAGCTTCACTTGCCTCAGACACCTCATAAACTGCACCAACAGCAGGTACTTCATCATCCTCCTCCTCACACGTTACGTCCATAGTGTTGCCTAACTCAGACATATGAGGGCGTGTAACTTGCTTAGCGCCTTCATCTTGTTGTAACAATAATGGCTGTGCATCAGTTAATTTACTACCAAATAATTCCTGCGACGTGTCAAATGCAGCGGATGTGGTGCTTGTAGTAGCGCTGGTGGCTGCGGAAGATGAGGTGTTCTGTGTTAAATAGTCAACCACGTCCTGACAATCTTGGGAATTGATGAGACGTGCCTTCTTCTGAGCACTATACTTTGGTCCAGAGCCACACAAAATCACGTCAGTACGACCTCGAACAGATCTGCCGGGTGGCCTGCCTCTGGGTCTGCCCCTGCCTCTGCCTCTACCTGTTTTGTCCATATCAGGGGGGGGGGATAAAGTGAAAGGTATGCACTGACTTGACTAATATAATGTGCAGTCACGCAGGTGCAGTGAAAGGTATGCAGTGACTGGTATTACAATACAATGTGCAGCTGTCACACAGGTGCAGTTAACAGGTATGTACGGAGTGGTATATTACACAGCGTGCGGTCACACAGGTACTGTAAAAAAGTATGCAATGACTGGTATTACAAATTTGCAGCTGTCACACACACAGGTACCGTGAACAGGTGCAGTGACACTGCGTGCGCTCACGTAGGTGGGTGGATGCACTGAACAACAGGTAGGTACTAGGTATACGCAGTGATTGGTATTACAAATGTGCACCTGTCACACACACACAGGTACCGAACAGGCACAGTGACACTGTGTGCGCTCACGTAGGTAGGTGGGTGCACTGAGCAACAGGTAGGTATATGCAGTGATAGGTATTACAAATTTGCAACTGTCACACACACGGGTACCGAACAGGCACAGTGACACTGCGTGCACTCATGTAGGTAGGTGGGTGCACTGAACAACAGGTAGGTATACGCAGTGATGGGTATTACAAATGTGCACCTGTCACACACACACAGGTACCGAACAGGCACAGTGACACTGTGTGCGCTCACGTAGGTAGGTGGGTGCACTGAGCAACAGGTAGGTATATGCAGTGATAGGTATTACAAATTTGCACCTGTCACACACACAGGTACCGAACAGGCACAGTGACACTGCGTGCCCTCATGTAGGTAGGTGGGTGCACTGAACAACAGGTAGGTATATGCAGTGATGGTATTACAAATGTACAGCTGTCACACACACAGGTAGTCACTGAATGTGCTGGTCCTGGCAGTGGCACAGTAGGAATTACCAAGGGGCCAAGGTCCCAGCAGCAGCTGCGACTGACTGACAGGGCTGTATATGCAATACAAGTGTCTGTGGGACACACACACACAAAAAAAGATCACAAGAACAACATTAGCTCTCAAAAGAGCTGTTGAGGATGAGGAGTGCTTTTTAGCAATAAGTATCAACAAGAAAGAGCAACCTAACAAGCCTATCTGTAGCCTAACTAAGCTTTCCCTAATGTCTCTGCAGCACCTCTCTCTTCTCTAATTACTGCAGCCACACAAGTGAGTGAAATGGCTGACACTGCCTGCATTTTATAAGGGGGGGGGGGCTCCAGGAGGGAGTGTAGCCTGCTACCCTCCCTCCTGGTGCTACACTGTGCCTGCTGACTGTGATGTATAGGGCCAAAGTTGACCCTAATGATAGGGGGCGGGTCGAACCACCGAAGTTTGCGCGAATAAGTTCGCGAGCTAACCGTTCGAGCCATCTCTAGTTATAGGTACCCCCAGTATAGGTTAGCTCAGCCCTGGTCGGGCCCCAGAACCGTGGGCTCCCCTCAGGTTTCTACCCCTACGGGCCCTCCTCCCCACGGCTGCATCCATTGCGGGGGCGATTGTTACGCCCCTGTTAATGTGGATCCCTCTTTTCCATATATTTAAATATTCTAGTGCAGGGGTGTTGAACTCAAATGCAAAGTGGGCCAAATTTGAGCTCTGGGACCAAGTCATGGGCCAACCTCAATGTCTAGTGGCCACCTCTCTCCTTTATAATGTTCCCTAGTGTCTAATAGCCACCCTCCATCTCCTGATGTTTATTGGTCCTCCCTCATCTATACAATTCCCTGGTGTCTAGCGGTCCACCCTCCCCTATACAGTTTTCCTGATATTTAATGGCCCCCTCCTTCACCTATAAAGTTCCCTGGTGTCTAGTAGCTACCTTCCCTCTCCTATACAATGCTGTCTACCTCCCCATATGGCTTCCCTGGTGATCGAGGGCTTACCCTTCAATATAGTTTCTCTGGTGGTCATGCTGCCTCCCATGTGGGTTTAGATCAAGGGGCGTACCTTTATCCTAGACCCATCTATTTATTTGTTCTGGCTAATTCTCCCTATTCCCTTTCTATATGCTGCAACCCCTCTCCCTTGTCTAGTCACCCCCTAGGAAAGCAGCTGCCCAAGATCCCGGCCTTTGCGGCCTTTTCATAAATGTGGCCCTGAGACAAATATCCAAACACGGTAATGTACCTTGTTTGGAATCTTCTAATTGGCAATGCCATTTGTGTGAGTGTTTAATTACATGAATATTTTTAAACAGAACTGTCACATAAGTTTAGGAGTACTGGATAACTGGCAACAGACACTACCTTTTAGTTTATTTCATCAGCATCATATCCTGAGTGACCTGATGGTGATTTCCAGTAATTCCCCCATTTATTTTTAAGAATCTGGTGTGCCTAACAAGAGGACCCCTATATAATGCCTAACTGTAACCACCCCCCACCCCCAGTATGTGCCTAACCTTAATAGCCCCCACCACATACACCTAAAGCCTAACCTTAACACCCCCGGTTGGTACCCAACACACCCCAGAAAACAGATGCCTAAACAACCGTTAGTTGGCTACACCCATTGAATACGATGTAGTAGCTGATTGGCTACTAGCCACATCAAGCATCCCAAATGAGCAGCTGGCTGCTTATTAACAAAAACTTAACACAGGTGTCTATTAGATGTCTGCAGATCACAGCGCCAAAGTAACTTGATCTATGGGTAAATTAGATATAGTCATACATCTGCTCAGTTCCTGTAAATTCAGGTACAGCAATGGTCAGTTTCGAATCTATGTTGATGCTTTGTCAAGAAAAATCCAAACAATAATACCCAGGCCATCAAAGGCACAAGCATTGCAAGCTGAAGAGAAGGTAGGATCAACACATTTCTGTTAGATACAAATTACCCAGAGGTTTACCAGTTTATTAATATACATTGTGAGATGGTGCGGTGATCACCATGGTACCTTCTACAGTTGTTTCTGCAAACCTGTATAGAATCAAGGCCAAACCTGCAGCAGCCATACCTTACCCCATTCAACCATGATTTAGCTCTTCCTCTTTTCTGTTTCAAAAATGTTATGATGTTTTCCATTGTTCATTTTCATAAAAAACACTTTGAAAACCAATTGCAGATCATCAGACTGAAAGGTAGAAAGGAATAGTATAAAGGCAAAATATACAGCCACAAAAAGAGTTCTAGTGGACTCGCCGAAGGCTTCACATGCAAGATCCCGCAATACCACACAGACAAACTCTAAGATTATTGCCAATTCCACTTCAAGTATACATAGTAGGCTGTAAAAATAGAGAGTAAAAATAGAAACCTAGAGAGTAAAAATAGAGAACTATGCCTGCTTAATAAGCTCTTCCTGTTTTCTAATTACAGATGTTAAAACAACTACCACCAAGGAGCCAGAGCTGTCCATCAAAAACACCAATGACACAGCAAAGGAAGCAGAAGGTATGAGTCAGGAGAAGGTAGCTAAAAGCAGTGGTGCTCCAAACTGACTGAGCGGGAAAAAACCCGAAATAAAATAGCTGTCCCTGGTAGCCACACCAGGACAGTTTCCTGTTAATTTTGCTGTCACCCCATGATTGCTGTGTTGAAGTGAAATTAGCCCAGATAAAGGTAGCTATATTATGTCTACAAAAAGTGCATAAGCAGTGTCAATAATTTATATAAAACTATCACATATTTTATTAGTGTCCATATATAATTTGCCAGCATCGGCCTAAATGCAATTAACTTTTTCTCCTGAGTTTTCTCCCATGTGATATTTTGAAACTTGCCATTAAAATACCCTTTAAACCACCCGCAGCAAGCAAGAAAACTCACAAATAATTTTTCACCTACTTTTTAAAACGTTTTCAATTGCAGAGTGCTGAAGTTATTTAAAACAGGAGATGAAAAATTATCCCCTGGGAGAAAAATGAGTAGAAAAAGTTAATTGCTTATGGCCCATTGAGTTCTAGTGAATGGTAATTGTATAACCGACTTGTGTTTCTTCTTTCAGACACTTATGTGCATTTTATTCTCATTGCAACAATCCCTGTGCTGACACTATTACTGATCTTCATTGGTGTTCTGTGTTGCTGCATCATAGAAAGAAGGTATGTCTGGCGTTGTGTGAGTCATATAAGCAGGACTGGATTTACATCACAGGAGCCTATAGGCACAGATGTCCTGGCACAATAGACTTCACCCTACATGAACCTAGAAACCCCCACCAAACTGCACTGCATGTGTGCTGTCTGGCCGAGCTGTCACTTCTCCCTTATTATTCCTTGCCCGTCATAGGTAGCTACAGGAAACTGAAGTACACAGTTGGAGGCGCCCTATATTTTACTATCAGGTATATATATATATATATATATATATATATATATATATATATATATATATATATATATATATATATATATATATATATATATGGAATAAAAAGGATCTTACCTCCTTAAAGGACAAACCACTAGGATCTGTATACGTTTTTTTTTTTTCATTCATGCACTAAAAGACATGAATGATTGCATGAATGAATAAAAAACCCTAGTGGTTTGTCCTTTAGGGAGGTAAGATCCTTTTTACTCCTAATATATATATCTATATACATACCTGGTAGTAAAATGTAGGGCGTCTCCAACTGTGTATTTTAGATTAGCCATATCCTTAGGGGTCCCTTATTGCAAACTCTCTAAGTTTCTAATAAATCCAATGAGTGCAACTGACCAGAACCTGCCAAGCAGACCTGGAATACCGAGCGGGAATGGTTGTTTTCCCTTAGGCTCTAACGGTGGTTGCAGGTCTTTGCAACCCACCCTTGTGAGTATAATATCTATATCTTTACTATACCAACTTGTACAAACAATACTGCACTACTGGGCTCCTGGTCTCTCTCATATAGATATCTGGAGGCACCTTTCAAGCACCAGGATCACACCAGAATCACACCAGAGCTTCACCCTTAGCATTAGGGAAGCCAGAGGTACCCTCAGTATTAAGTAGCTAGTGGTGCCTCCGACTGAAGTGAGATCTCGTCAGTGGAATGCTGTGAACTGGGTGAGTAATCTGTCATTTATGCTCTGTTTAGGACTCTTCAAGGGAAGGAGGGAGGGAGGCACTAGGAGAGGGTAGCGACCCGTCTTTTCATCATCAGGCACCTGTAGGCACATGCCTTCAGTGCCTTATTGTAAATCCGACCCTAAATATAAGTTGTGACAGTATCCATAAAACACTACACAGCAAAACAGCACACAGAGACACAAAGGAGCTAATTCAATTGCTACTGTAAAAAAAAAAACATGTTACATATACATATATACAGTATGCCCACATGCACATTACAAGATCCTACCAAGGGCAGCACAGTGGTGTAGAGGCTAGCACTCCCACAGCGCTGGGTCCCTGGTTCAAATCCCAGGCAGGGAGCTATCTGCGCGGAGTTTGTATGTTGTCTAGCAGTTCATCTATTCTCTTATGTTGCAAGATTAATAACAAATAAAGACCCTGCAATGAGTTGTTGATAAAGAAGCTGTCAAGGGTTGCGTGTAAAATAGCTATTCGACTGTGAAAATATTTAAATGTTTTTGCTGGCTCTTAAAAGTAAAAACATTTTTGCCAAAAGGAATAATAAAAAAAAACATTCCATGAGTCATTTCAGTATTACAGTCATGTGTGCCCCACACCAGAGTTTGCACTCCAGGCTTTCAAGCTGTTGTGGACATAAATACATACATGAACTGTACTACAACATTCAATTCACAGTGGTATAAAATGTGAGCAAAAGCAGACAAGTACTGCCCCAAAACAACTCAATGGGTCCAAATATATATGAAAATGTAGCAAATTTTATTAAACACCTAAGCAAATGTTAAAATATTAAAAAAAAAACACCAGCACAAGCCCAATAATTTAGGAACCATATAACTAAAGAATTTTTTTGTTGGGGACTCTGGGACCTAAGTTCTCTGTCATAGAAGAAGCACCGTGTAATATTGTATAGCATAAAGTCTCAGGCAACAATGTCCGTGATTGCACAAATTTAAATCGATGTCAAGTGTATCCCATTGCATAACAACCTTGGGTAATGGTACAAAGACACTGGGGAATGTAGCATCAAAGGATGGTGTTCCTCCATTAAGGCTGCGTCCACACTAGGTCCGGAAACGTATCCGTGGCTGCGTTTTTCAAACCTGATGAAAAACGGAGTCCCGGATACTAATGTTTAAAATAGCAGCCAGCCTCACCCAAGTAAAAAACGGATCCGTCTGCGTTTGCGGGGATCCGTTTTCAAAACCTGAACGGAAGGTCCGGACCTGCTGCATTTTCATGCAACGGATCAGGACCACGGATACACGCAGGGGGTAGTGAAAGCAATGAGAAAACGCATCTCCAGCTCCACAGGCAAAAAACGGATGTGAAAACAGATAGCCTGAGCTTTATGATTGGCCCAAAAAATCCTCCCACTCCTTCCTAATGATAGAGACGTTTTCTGTCAGGGAAAAACCTGAACGGAAACTGATGCAAAACTGATGCACTTTCATCAGTTTGCAGTACGTTGGTACTTCCCCTAATCTTCCCCGGATCCGGACTGCAGTGTCCGTCCTGCATCTGTGTCTAGTGTGGACCTAGCCTAAGTGAACAATCAGTGTTGCCTATTGTAAAACAGCCTTGGGTACTGTGACAATCGCAGTAGATATACAAAAGAGTCATATCACTCCATCGATGCAGACCAGAAACCTCTGCAACTTGTATGTATTTACCTGTGTCACCTGACTGCCGTGGCAGAAATCTAATTTGTAAACACAGGATGTTAGCAATATGTCTGCTTCCATGAAAGCAGGAAGTAGACAAACTTCAGATTTATTGCAGGATATGTATCAGTTGTAACAAATAAATGTTTTTCTGTAAAGCTTATTATGATGCTTTTTATCTTTTAGAGCAGAAAGGAAGTTCTGAGTTCAGGTCCCCTTTAAAAAAAAGACATTCAGAATTCAAGTAGACTTTAAAGTGTACCTGAGGCAGATTTTAGGGGGACAAATCGGACACAGAGGTAAAATCCCTCTTCCATGACATGCCTCCTCCTGTCTCCCTGGTGCTGCGCTCCACATAATGCCACCTCTGGCATTAGAAACGCCCCTTCACAACTCTCCCCAACCCTTCCCATCTCTCTGTGCTCTTTGATGAGAAGCAGAGACCTGAGATTTTGCAGCGTTGTGACCCTGGAAGTACTTCTGGGGTCAAGGCCATTTAAAAATGAATGGAGCCATGTGGGACAGCAAGGAGTGGATCTTTTGACTCAGGGAGAAGAGCTCCATCAGGTAGTATTTTTTTTTCCTTAAAGCGGATCCGAGATAAAAAAAAACTAACTATAACAAGTAACTTGTCTATATATCGTATATAAAGTTTAGATAGTTTACACAGCAAATCTATCTGCAAACCGCTTCAACAGTTTATGATTATGATTCCTGTGATACAATGAGGGCAGCCATGTTCTGTTTGTCTCATTACACAGGCGAGCTGATAGCATCTCAGCCCTCAGCCTCCCCTCCTCCCTCTGCCTCTGAAATCTATGGCTAGTAACCTCCTCCTCCTCCTGCCCAGACTGAGCTCCCATAAGCCCAGGGCACATGAGTCTGAAAATGCAAAGGCTCTCTGAAAACCTGTGGGCGAGGCTTGTTTAGTTTATAGGGAATTAGAGTATTAAAACAAAACAAAAAAGAATTTGGCTTGAGGAATGCCCTATAAACTATATGAAAGGAACACAATTATGCAATGAGTAAAAGTTCATCTCGTATCCATTTTAATTTCTCTGCCAACTTTTGTTTGTTTGGGGTTTTTTTAAACAAATTTGAAGAAATGTTAAAAAAAAGTTAAAACAATGTTGAAAAAGGTTAGATACTTACAGTAACTAAGAAGAGGGAAGGCTCTGTATCCCACAAAGCCTTTCCCGATCCTGTCTCCATGCCCTTGTTCCACCTCGGTCCTGCGTCTAATTTCCAGGCCATCAGGACTCCTCAGAAGGCTTCCTCAAGTGCTTCCAAAGATGAGCGCATCTGTACCATACTGCGTATGACCGAGGATAGACTCGCGCATATGCAATACAGACCAGCTTGTCTTTGGAAGTACTTCGGGTACTTTAAAAGCTTTTATAAGGACTCTGTAATGGATGGCGGAGACACCGCCGCGTGGTCTGACAGCGAGGCGGCTGGCTCCGCGTTCAGACCGGCGGTTTCTCCGCAGCAGCATGCGTCTGGTTTGTCTGAGCCTAGTAGTGCACACAGATGGAGAGCTACGCGCGCGCGCGCTAGCAGGCAGGCCCTTTATGCCAATAGGAGAGGGATCAGCTGATCAGGACGATCAGCTGATCCCAGCGCAGTAGGTGATTGGCTGAATGGGACTGGGCGGCGCTGAGGAGCGCTCTGCTATATATACATCTTGCCTGTCAGTTGCTGGTTGTCTGCCGTTGCAAATGCTTATGTGTTAGCACTCAGACCATAGTCAGATCCCATAGTGTGTTAGAACCAGGTGGACCTGGGAATTCACACTTAGCCAGATTACTGTGTTATTACTGTGTTATACTTTAGACCAGTTCCAGGGTGTTGAGACCACGGACCTCACACCCCAGCCTAGGGATACTGTGTTATTACTGTTTTATACTTTAGACCAGTTCCAGGGTGTTGAGACCACGGACCTCACACCCCAGCCTAGGGATACTGTGTTATTACTGTGTTATTACTGTGTTATACTTTAGACCAGTTCCAGGGTGTTGTGACCACTGACCTCACAGCCAAGATTAGGGATACTGTGTCATAGCTGTGTTATTCTTTAGACCAGTTCCTGGGTATGGGGAGACCACGGACCTCACACTCTAGACTAGGCCTCTGCTTGATATCTGTTATGACCTATTGCTCTCTTGACCCTTCTCCTGCTTTCTGATTCGGTACCTACGCATCTGATTGCCTGTTGCCAACCCTGCCTGTCCCTGGTTACCGAATCAGCCTTCTGTCTCTGTACCTTATCTGCTCGTGTGTTGCCGACCCGGCCTGGCCGACCCTTCTACCTGTGACACCTCCCCGGTGGGGTGTCCAGTAGCTGCAGGGACTCCCTGTCCCTCAGAGGGACCTCTCTGCAATCCATTCAGGGACTCTATCTCATAGGAGTCCTTTGACTGCAATAGAGTCTGACTCCCAGCAGTTCAGGGAGTCACTGGCTCTTTGGTTATCTCCAACCCTGACCAGGAGATACTCGTTATACGGCCTAGGGTCACCTGCTCCTCAGGTGGTCCAGGCTCATATACTGTTGCACCAAACACTTACACTTTATCAGGTGTCCAGATGTTAGTTATACTTGTATTATTGGTGATTCTGCAGATCATCAATAATCAGGTATATATCTGTATTCTTGGTGATACTGCAGATCACCAATAATCAGATTCTCTCTGTGTGTTGACACCGATCGTTACAGACTCCTGAAGGCTTATTCGACTAGTTGGTCAAATAATTTCAACAGGGGGCAGCAGTGGACCAAAGGCACAGAAAGGCCAGGAAGGCCTCGATGGGATCCGGAGGCTTCCCTCTACATAGGTGAAAATCTAACTTTTCTTCAATATTGCTTTAACCTCTTGAGGACTATAGTGTTAAACCGCCCTAGTGACCAGGCTATTTTCTATGTAATTGGCCACTGCAGCTTTAAGGCCAAGCTGCAGGGCCGCACAACACAGCACACAAGTGATTCCCCTGCCCCACCCCTTTTCCGCCCACCAACAGAGCTCTCTGTTGGTGGGGTCTGATCGCCCCCTCTGTGTTCATTTATTTTTTTTTTTATATTTTTGGGGTTTTTTATAATATATTTATTACAATTTTTTTACGACCCCTCCCTCCCCCCAGCCGGCCAATCACGGCGATCGGCTGTTATAGGCTTCTGCTCGCTGATCGCAGCACAGTACATGTAAATACACGACGGCTTCGCCGTGTAACAGTCTTCCGAGCGGTGATCGCCGCTGGGAGACTGAAGGCGGAGCTCCGCTTCACCCACTAAGCAGGAGATGCGCGCGCAGCGTGCGCGCGATCTCCTGCAAACTGCTGCCCCAGGACTTTATGCCGATCGGCATTAGGCGGTCCTGGGGCTGCCGCCGGGCCACGCCCATCGGCATGACGCGGTCGGCAAGCAGTTAAAGAGAAACTCCGACCAAGAATTGAATTTTATCCCAATCAGTAGCTGATACCCCCTTTTACATGAGAAATCTATTCCTTTTCTCAAACAGACCATCAGGGGGTGCTGTATGACTGCTACTGTGGTAAAACACCTCCCACAAGAAACTCTAAGGACCGTGGCAGTTTCCTGTCTGTGAACCTTGTTGCATTGTGGGAAATAGCTGTTTACAGCTGTTTCCATCTGCCAAAAAAGCATGCAGCAGCTACATCACCTGCCAACAGTAAAAATGTCACCATGTAATAAATGTCAGAATGTAAATCAGGGATTTAAAAGGTTTTACAATGGGCAAACACTGACTAAATTATTTATACATAATTATTGTAAAAATGAAGCACTTTTTTATAACATTATTTTCACTGTATGGAGAGGTGCAGGAATGCAGCTTTAGGCCCGGGTCACATTAGCGTTTTTTTTTCCGAATCAGAACCGGAACGTATACTGTACAAATGGAATGGATGTGAAAGAATCCAATGTTAACCTATGGATCCAATCACATGCATCCGTTGGTACAGATACGTTCCGTACGTTCCGATCCCCGGACCTAAAAATTGCTGCAGGCCCTAATTTTCCGGACCGTTCTGCTTAGCGGAACGGATCCAGACAAAAAATGCAGCAGCATCGGGGCAATGTAAAACACGGAACATTTCTTCACACTAGTGAAGAAACGGACCGTACCACGGGGATGGGAGCATGGGCCAACGTGAACCTGAGCGACGGGTAGGTGAGGGAGGGTGCAGCAGCCGGGCAGATGGGTGAGGGAGGGTTTATACATACCTAATCTTCCGTAGCAGCCGACGGTAGAGTCTTCCGTCTTCTTCCGCGTCATGTGACTACATGACGTGTCATGTGACTAGTCACATGATGCGCTGTGTAGTCACAGCAGGAGAAGAGGAACCCTCTACCGCCGGCTGCTACGGAAGATTAGGTATTTTATTGCTGAGTGAAAATGGATCCGATCAATCATTGATCAGATCCGTTTTCACTATGTCAAGCAGGGGCGTAGGGCCTGTGGTCGCAACGGTCGCCTCGGCGACCGGGCCCGGCTCCTGAAGAGGCGGGGGAGGGGCCCGGGGGGCCCATGTCCGTTTGGACTCGGAGATGGGATCCCTGCGTGCGTTATTGGGAGCGGGGAGCTGCAGCCGTGGGGAGGGCAGTCCGACCTCTCCCCGGGCCCCCCCTCCCCCTCAGATGCAGAGTGCGCAGCGCACGGAAGCGCTGTAGGCAGAACTCACCTGCCTGCGTTCCAAGCGCCGCTGGTCTCCTCCCGCTCTGCATAGATCTGCTGTTACACACTGCTTCCGGCTAAACAGGAAGCAGTGTGTAACAACATCTATACAGAGCGGGAGGAGACCAGCGGCGCAGGGACGGAGGTGAGTTCCGCCTACAGCGCTTCCGTGCCTATCCGGGGGGGCAGCTACCTACTCTAACCTATCCTGGGGGGCCAGCTACCTACCTAACCTATCCTGGGGGGCCAGCTACCTACCTAACCTATCCTGGGGGGCCAGCTACCTACCTAACCTATCCTGGGGGGCCAGCTGCCTACCTAACCTATCCTGGGGGGCCAGCTACCTACCTAACCTATCCTGGGGGGCCAGCTACCTACCTAACCTATCCTGGGGGGCCAGCTACCTACCTAACCTATCCTGGGGGGCCAGCTACCTACCTAACCTATCCTGGGGGGCCAGCTACCTACCTAACCTATCCTGGGGGGCCAGCTACCTACCTAACCTATCCTGGGGGGCAGCTACCTACTCTAACCTATCCGGGGGGGCAGCTACCTACTCTAACCTATCCTGGGGGCCAGCTACCTACCTAACCTATCCTGGGGGGCCAGCTACCTACCTAACCTATCCTGGGGGGCCAGCTACCTACCTAACCTATCCTGGGGGGCCAGCTACCTACCTAACCCATCCTGGGGGGCCAGCTACCTACCTAATCTATCCTGGGGGGCAGCTACCTACCTAAGCTATCCTGGGGGGGCAGCTACCTAACCTATCCTGGGGGGCAGCTACCTAACCTATCCTGGGGGGGCAGCTACCTACTTAACCTACCCTGGGGGGCCAGCTACCTACCTAACCTATCCTGGGGGGGCCAGCTACCTACCTAACCTATCCTGGGGGGCCAGCTACCTACCTAACCTATCCTGGGGGAAAGCTACCTAATCTATCCTGGGGGGCAGCTACCTAACCTATCCTGGGGGGCACCTACCTCATCTAACCTATACTGGGGGGCAGCTACCTAATATAACCTATACTGGGGGGCACCTACCTATCTAACCTGGGGGCACTTAATTGTCTAACCTGTATTCGGGGCACCTAGCTAGCCTATACAGGTGGCAACTATACTGGCTACCTATATTGGAGGCACCTACCTAACTAACCTATACTGGGGGCACCTACCTATCTAACCTATGCTGGGGGCAACTATTCTGGCTACCTATATTAGAGGCACCCACCTAGCTAACCTGTACTGGCGGCGCCTGCCTATCTAACCTATACTGGGGGCAACTATACTGGCTACCTATGCTGGAGGCACCTACCTGGCTAACCTATACCGGGGGCAACTATACTGGCGTACCTATGCCTGGCTACCTATACTGGGGGGACCTATAGCTGGCTATAGGGATTCGGATATGTGTGTGCGTCGGGTGTTGCCGGGGGAGGGGGGCTGTTGTTGCCGTGGGGGGGGGGGGGGGGCCCACATCCAGATTCCGCATCGGGGCCCAGAGGTTTGTAGCTACGCCACTGATGTCAACCGTGCCGCGGACAGAGCCTTAAAACATGCATGAACCTAAATCTAACATATTTCTTGTTGCTCCTTAAGAAAACAGCATAGGACTGAAAGTGCAGTTAAAGAGCCCACCTTCTGGATGTCTCCACAGCGAAGGAACAGCCCCAACCTGGAGATCTACAATGTCATCAAGAGACAGACAGAAGCAGACTTAGCAGGAACAAGGCCTGATATCAGCAATACTTCTTTCCGCATGCCCTCTGGGGAGACCTCACCTATGGACAATCTCTCAGGAGAGTATGATAACATGACGGGGAACCACTCAGAAAGTGGCTTTGTCACATTGGCCAGCACAGAGAGCGGCTTTGTCACCAATGAACTCTATGAGCTGTGCAACAACCGCTATGGACGGAGCACAGAATCTGGCTGGGTCGAAAATGAAATCTATGGCTATTAGAGGAGAAATAATGGACCAAATACATGAACATGCCAGGTATAATAAAAACACACAATATTTCCTCAATTATTTAATAATGATGACTGCCTCCGTTTTTTAAATTTTTTGAAAGAAAGAATTCTGAATCAGAAAATGAAACTTTCTCTACTACCTGCAGTGGGTTTGCGCATTACATTGGAATGTCCTCAGATTTGAACAAAAAGTTTTTCTTCTTAAAGACTTCTTCTTCCTTCTTATAGACTCCTTCTTACAGACTTCTTCTTCCTGCTTGTGCCTGTAAATAAATACTGTATAGCCTTGAATATAAATCGACCCCGTGTATAAGTCGACTCCAATATTTGACCCTCTTAAGCTGGAATTTTTTATTGACTCAAGTACAAGTATACCCAGAAATGTTAACCTCTTTCTGTTTTTGGACGTACCTGGTTCATCCAGAACTGTGGCTCTCTGTGTCCCTGGACGAACAAGGTACATCCAGTCAAGAATGCCGCTGTTCACGAGCCTTGCGCGTGCCCATGTGTGCTCCCATCCGCATGCACGTGAACTCTTCTGATAGTGAATGATTGCTGCTACCAGCAATCAGTCACATAAAGTTTGATAAAAAAAAGGGGGGGGGGGGGTTGAAGGGACAGTGAGCCCATTAAAAAATGAAGTTTTTGTTTGTTTGTTTTTTTAAGTTTTAACCCCTACCAGACTAATACTCGGCCCTATGATTCATGAACACCTGTAATGGCTGCCACTCGTAGCAATCGGATGCGATCACTATGGAGACAGCTCGGGGGCCCAATGCTTTATAGATGCGTTGAAATGTTGTTGCCTAGCAATGCATCTATACAGTACTGGGGTCCCCAAACTGTGCGCCTTAGCGATCGCATGCAATCTCTACATGCGATCGCTACATGGCAATAATGGAACGCTACATGCCCAACTAGTGATTAAATATGGCATGTATGGTATTGTTTTAACCGGGACAAGCCAAACAATATATTTTGAGGGGTTTTACAATTGTGACACTTGTCATGTAAAAATTAGGAAGGGGAAACATACAAAAATGCATAATTTTTGCATTTACGCCTAATTTTCTTTTATTAAGCGCCTGTTACATTAAAAAATACTTGGAAAAACCATTACCTAAAGAAAGCCTGGAATGTCCTGAAAAAAACTATGTATGTATCAGTTTGATGGCAGAGGTAATAAAAAGTTATTGCTGTATCAATAGTGACACAGCTGATATGCCAAAATTGTCAGGAACCAAGGGGTAAAAACCCCAGAATGCAAAGTGGTTAATGGTTACATTTGGGATTCGGGAGGAATAGTGGCTGCACTTCAGGACCAGGAGGGGTTAGTGACTGTACTGCATACAGTATTGCGGCCATCAACCCCTCCTGTCCCTTAAGTGCAGTCATTAACTCCTCTAGGTACCCAAGTGCAGCAATTATTCATCCCCTGTCCTGCAGCCCAGTATTTCCCCCCTGTCCCTTTCTTTGTTCATTTTTGTGGTCAGGACTTTCAGACCTGTGTTTTCTTGTAATTTCCTTTATCAAGAAAGTGTCACCACTGGGTAAACTGCTGCAAATGGGAATGTCACTAATAGTGCACACATTACTCAGTGTGCTCAGTGTTGCTCTTGACTCTTGTATAAGTCGACCCCTATACTTTTCTATAGTGAGTCAGACGTAATTTTCTAGACTTATAGTCGAGTATATACAGTAGATGACAAAGGAGGAAGGAACTTCATACTTTTTGGGATTAAACTGCTAGTTAAAGCTTTTTTTGAATGCAACTAAATCCTGCAGCACTGATCTTATACACATGGGGGACAGACATTCACATATAGCTGGCCTTTCAAGCACTCAGCCCAAGTTGAGTGGTACATATGACATTAGAGAAGGGGAGGAGGGGGAACTTGCACATAGACTTTATAGCAGATGTCCAGAAATGACAGTAGGTACATGCAGATAGTCCGCAGGCCTCAGGGGAAACTGTGAGTGTATCTCAGGGAGTCTCTATGGTTAGAGGCCCATCACACCATAATGAAGTCATCCAAAAACACACAATTCCAACCGGACTCAGTCTTTTCCAGATCAAATTCCAATTTCTCTCTATTTAACAATTATAGCTGTGATAACATAGCATAAAGACTAGCACAACATTTCAGGCTGCTTGACCTTTGCCAAGTGCTCACTTAACAAAGGGCAAACAGCTCAAAACGTTCTTTTGGTCTTTATGCTATGGTACTGCAACTATTATTGTTATATAAAGTGAACTTCTATACTTATCTGGAAAGGATCAAGTCCAGGTTGTGTGATTTCAGAAATTACAATACACATCTTTAAGAAGATCCTAATAGCTTATCTTTACTCAGTAAATGGTGTTCATGTGACTGTCTTTTTCTGCCCCTTCCCCTCACTACAGTGCTATAAAGAACAACATCCATACTAACAACATTTTGCACCTAGCCTCTACACCTTGCACAGAGAAGAACAAAACTTGTGGTCATGTGACCAAATTTACTGAGGGGGTGGGGGGGAGATGTAGGTAATTTCTGGAGATGTGTTTTTAGAACACTATTTGAATGCCTCTTTCACTGTTTCACATTTCTCCTGTACCATTAGATTACTGGGGCAAGGGAATTTTTGTACTTTACACATCCACTTTAATATTTCTTGCATGTGCAAACAATGATTTTTTACTGTACAGTATTTCATGAAGAGAATATGAACTGCATTCTACCAAGCTACCACTAGATGTCACTGCTTCCAAAGAAGCAAGGAACGTTTTCTAGCTTCAATCTTCAAACACTTCTACTTCTATTCATTTTTTTGCAAATTCACCCTTTGGTGGGCTAAGCCAGTGGAAGGGAGGAAACTACCTCAGCTGAAGTCTCTACTCTGGCGCAATCTATATTCCCAGGATGCATTAATTCAGCTTACTTTGGCACTTATGTGCATCTCACAAAAAAATAAAAATAAAATCCATTATGCGTTTTTATAATTAAAAATGAGCCCATAATCAGCAACAAATGTATTTCTGTTCTGAACATTAAGGTTATGTTTACCGTATATTTTTGCTAGAAGTTTTGTTTCATGCTTTTTTCTAGTGCCTTCCACTGGTGACTTACACAATACTGAGCATATTCTTCAAAGCTGTCTTGAATAAAGCTGACTGAAGTCTTGATATTTCAGCATAAACCATCTGTGGATTTGCCCTTTAAGTGAACACGAGGTGAAAATAAACTGATGTGATAAACAATTTTATTTATCCTCCTTCTTCTAAAAATTACCCTTTTTTAGGTAGTTCATGGTTTTATTTTATATTTAAACATTTACAAAGTAGATTGAATTTTTTGTTGTCTCTGCTCAGTTGCAGTCTTTTAAGTGTCCCTAAATAAAAAAACCACCAACTATTGACCTTTTTTTTAATCCCCCCCGCTCTCAGAAGTTGTATTCTGCCAGGAAACGTTTTTGGCTGTAATTTGCTTATCAGTGAAGTTTACTATATTCCTGACAAGGTACCGCAAGACAGAAGCTGTCACTTCCATGCCTAAAAATTAACTCTTTCAGGCAGCAAAATAAAGCAAATAAAACAGCCTGGTTATTAATATATTTTGCACTGTACATACACATGCTTATCTCATCGTGTCACATGTCACCTCAGGTACACTTAAAGTGACATATAGTAGAATGCAATCAATTATTCAGGATACCCACTTGTATGCTAAATTCCTGATTTCAGCTTTAAAAAAAAAACATCCTATATGTATATATTGCTGTGTATTGGTGTATAGCCCCGCCCTCCCAGTAATGCTTAGCCTAGGCTGTTTAGCTATACTGAATTCTCCTCGCTGAGCATTCTGGGAGACCAGGCATTATTTTCCCTGGCTTCAGAAATCTCAGAAATAAACATTACACGGAGCTGCTCCTGACAGGACTAAAGATGTCACTATCTGTGATACATTTCAGCATGTAAATCAGAATTTGTAAATGAATGTGGAAAAACAATAAGCAATTGTATTCATTACTTTATTTTCACTACAGTTCCTTTTTAAATATTGCAGAGCAGCGTATGCTGAAGCTTGATGGGTCCTTACACACAAGCTAAGATGTACCACCATGTGTTATAAGGATAATGCGCAGTACCAGTGGGACATCTCAAATACGGTCTAATTTACTATGGGATCTTCAGGTTATCACAGTGGCAGTGCTAGACCTGGGTCAGCTGGGACAATTACTGTGCCAGATCACTAGAGAACAATGGAAAATATACGGTGAGCGATCCTGCAGGCCAGGATTGGATTTAGAAAAAATAGTCAGCTATGAAGATACACGCCACACATGCCTGTGTTCAACATTCTACTGGGTTGTATCAAACTACTGTGAGGGCTAGTTCACACTGGGCGCTTTGGTAGCATTTTGCTGATCACCGGCGATCAGCATAAAGCTGTTTTTTCACTGTACAGGAAAGCGATTTAGGAGTGATTGCGTTTTGTGATTCTATAACATTGAAATGCAATCACTCCAAAAATGCTGCATGCACCATCAGCAAATCGCTGGCGATCGCTATAGTGTGAACACTACCATTGACTTGCATTAGCAGCAGCATTTGGCTGATCGCCTGTGATCAGCAAAACACTAAAAAATCGCCCAGTGTGAACTAGCCCTGAGGGCTGCGGAATGTTCATGAACTACTGTTTCCCTAAAATAAGACCTACCCTGAAAACAAGCCCAGGCATGATTTTTCTGAATTTTTGAGGATGCTCGAAATATAATCCCTACGCCAAAAAAAAAGCCTTAGTTACAGTTCATACAAAATGTATTTAAATAGTGCCCAGGCAGCCAGGGTATACATGTTAAAAAAAAAAAGTTAAATCAATTGGCAATAGAATGCAACAAGACCGATAGATCCTTCCTCAAGAAAGCAGACAGCCCCAAAATAATCCCACTCAAAAGAGCTCACAAGACCCAAAACAATAAGGGTTGGTAAGTGCAGAGTTCTCAGTAAATGTAGGTTGTTGTACATAGAAAAAGGAAATAGTGTCACAGAAAATTCAGCTATGATGGTGCTCCAGGATGTGATAACATGACTATATTTGAATAAATGTTTTATTTTAATTATTATTATTATTATTATTTTTGTTAAAGAGTAAATGTAGATTGTTGTGCAGGGAATATAAGACATCCCTGAAAATAAGCCGTAAAGAGAACCCAAGGTGGGTTCTAAGAATCCTATTAACACACAGAGGCTGGGTGTGCATATCATGCCCCGCCTCTGTTGCTATACTGTCTCCCCCAGCCCTCCCCCCCCCCACGCTCTGCTGTCCCCCATACATCAAACGC
The DNA here is from genome assembly GCF_040937935.1 of Hyperolius riggenbachi. NCBI lineage: Eukaryota > Metazoa > Chordata > Amphibia > Anura > Hyperoliidae > Hyperolius > Hyperolius riggenbachi. Next base: position 282,815,800 of record NC_090651.1, read on the forward strand.
CGTGCTAGCGACGTCGCTAGCCGGCTATTTACATCTGCACTGTCACTCTTGCCGGTGCTCTGCCTCCTCTATGTCACCACTCCCCGCCTGTGTCCCTTCCCTCCCTGCTGATTGGAGGGAAGGGACGCAGGTGGGGAGCGGAGATATAGAGGAGGCGGGGGAGCGGTGAGAGTGACTGTGAAGATGTAAACAGCCTGCTAGTGATGTCGCTAGCACGGCGTTTGATTTATGGGGGACAGCAGAGCGCGGGGGGGGGGGGCTGGGGGGAGACCATATAGCAACAGAGGCCGGGCATTACATGCACACTCAGCCTCTGTGTGCTAATAGGATTCTTAGGACCCACCTTGGGTTCTCTTTAACGCATGTTTTGGAGCAAAAATGTATATAAGACCCTGTCTTATTTTCGGGGAAACACTGCAGCATTTTTGAGATTGCAATCTGATGCATTAACCCAATACATTCTTGTTACTAAATCCAGCGTGTCCTGGTTATAGCGCAAAAGGTGGATCAGCGCATCACCAGGCCGCCTCCGAATGGCCTACAATCAGAGGTGTCCTGGTTATATGTACAAAAAAAGCTTCATTCTGTGGTTGAGTGTGTGCTACTGCAATCCCACAACCACTATTTTTATCAACATTTTGGCAAACTGTATTCTGATAAGACTGCAGTGAGTGTTGCAGAATTCTGTTACTGACAGTGTTCGCTTGGGGCAAAACTACAAATCATGGGGCTTCTCAGCGAAACTTTGCTCCAGCCTCATCTCCCCCCCCCCCCCAAATGTTTACACCCTTTCCCTCGCCTACCCTTGTTGGCTCTCACAGCCAGGGGGTCCATCTTGCATGGGTCATAAAACAAGTGTGGCCAACATAATCTTTACACCCATAACAAGTGTAGCCACAAAAACTCCTGATCTGAAAGCTTGAACCCTTTATCAGAGAGAGTGAAGGTTGGTAGTTGGGGCCCCCTCACAGCTCTATGCCCCCTTAAGGGGCGGTAATAGCTACTATGGGGCAAAAGTAGCTTGGGGGCCCCCCGACATCCCCCTCCAGCAAATCCACCCCCAGGGCTCCCAAGCTGGTTGACAGGCCCCATCCTACCCAGGACCGGCCTTAGGTTTCACAGCGCCCTGAGCGAAACCTGATTATTGTGCCACCCTTTTCGCGTGTGCATACACGCACATACACACACATAGGCCCATATGCAATTCACCTTTTCTCCTGAGTTACCTCCTAGGTACAGTGGCTCCCAAACTTTTTTTTTGAAGTTGTGACACATCACGCCAAATGCTCAGATCTCCTTGACACATCACATATGTATAATAAAAAAATACTATTAATAACCACAAAATAGATGGAAAGAATGCATTATCCTGAATACTCTTGAAAATGAAGACTAGAACCTTTCAGGAATATTAATAAAAACAATCAGAAGGGCAGTTAGCCCAGCCTCCCCTCCCAATCTGGAATGATAGCACAGCACCAACAACTTGCACAACGCGTTATAGCCCTCAGACTCAGTGTAAGTAGGTAGCCAGGTATAGGTGCCCCTGGTATAGGATCTCATGTGTAGGTGCCCTCAATATAGGTTGCCAAGCATAGGTGCCCCCAGTATAGGAAGTCAGGTGTAGGTCTACCTCATAGGTAGCCAGGCATAGGTGCCTCCACTATAAGTAGCCATGTGTTGATGCCCTCCCTCAGTATAGGTAGCCAGCTATTGGTGCCCCCAGAATAGGAAGTCAGGTTTAGGTGCCCTCAGTATAGGTGGCCAGCTATAGGTGCCTCCAGAATACGAAGTCAGGTTTAGATGCCCTCAGTATAAGTAGCCAGCTATAGGTGCCCCCTTGGAAGCCGGCGCTCTGAGCGACCGCTCCAGTCGCTCAGGTCAAAGGCCGGCTATGATCCTACCCCATTCATCACACAATATCATCACAATATAATCAGGTGCCTATCTTTTGTCCCCTCAAAAGCATTCTTGGGATCCCGATTATTTCCATACACACAGCTGAGTCTTACCTAATCCAGGGAGGACACAGGAGGCAGCACTGCACTCTATGCTTCAAACTTTAACAGAGGTGCCAAGCGTATATTGGATCCCTAGCTGTGTGATACTCCTGTTGTTTTATTGCCTGATGAAGCGGGGCTATGCCTGCGAAACGCGTTGCCGATTGTATCTAGGAGTATGTGAATAAATTATTACTACCTAAATTGACAGCATTGTGTCTGTTTTCGGTTGGTTGGTCCACCACCGCCTCCCGAACATTTTAAACGTTTTTAGCTAATTTTATCCTTTTGACGCCTCTGTACATCTCTACAAACTTTGGCTGCGTCAGGTAGTGCAAGTTAGCTCCGTACCCCTGGGTCACCATAGCTGGAGAGGGGTTGGGGAGGAGACACCTTGGGGAGCCCGTAGAAGCTCTGGGGCCCTAGGGCAATTGCCCCCTTTGCCTCAAAGGAAGCTCTGGCCCTTCAATTGCAGAGGCTGTTCCCCTGTAGTTACGCCTCTGGTGTCCAGTCTTGGTTTGCCAGTTCACTTATGCTTTCCAATGTTCTCAAGGATGGAGATGCTTGGCCTTTTTCAAATGGATGATGTTGTTTATTGCTACCTGCTTGCCTCATAAAACAATGCTGCAAAGGCATTTGTGTAGAGGGTTTTCAGTATTAGACAGCTTTATGTATGAGACAGCTGATCCATTTAACCCCAAGTTAGGAGTAAGGGGGGGAGGGGGGGGTTGAAGGGTGTAAGTGTAGACTGTATGCATTCTAGCAGCATTTAAGAGGTGTCTCACAAACTTAATATGTGGATTGCAATGCCAAATGAAGACCATAAAGACCATCGATATGTACTTTTACCAGTAGCCTCATAGGAGTATATGCGCTAAACCCCAGTAAACTTAACGTGTGCAGGCATCGTATTAGAAGGCAAGCTTTATGCAAATTAAGCAACGCTTCACATAATTTGCATAACTTGCATCAAATATGCAACACCCATGTTGCTTGTATAGCAGTCAGCATAGTTGTTGCATGTATAATGGAGTTAAACAGGTTATGGAATGTGTTACATAACTTGTGTAAAGCCCAGTAAAAGTATACCAGGTAGCAGAAAAAAAGGGCGCTGGTGGCAAATGGACGATTTGAATGCTGCCATAGACTTGAATTCATTTATTGGTAATATGGCACCCAAAGCAGAGAAATGGGCGTGCAATAAATATTGTTTTCAACATTATAACATTAAAGTTTTTGAAATATGTTATCATTTTAGAAACTTGCAACTTCATAGCTTTTTAGGGTGTTTGTGCAGGTTGTCCAAGGGGGGTCTTAGGGTTAGGTACCACCAGGTGGTTGGTTAGCGTTAGGTACCACCAAAGAAGTTTTAGGTTTAGGCACCACTGGGGGGGGGGGGGGTCTATAGGATCCAGTGCCTTCCCTCTAAATAATTGATTAGTTATCGAACAGAGGTGCCAGAGTAGAGTAAAACAAGTTGAAAACAGTTTAAAATGGAAGGTAGTGGTCACTTACCTCCCCAAATAGACTTGAACAGTCAATAACAAGTTGAAAAATTCTTTAATTGAACACTCCAAAAATGCAATGGCTTTCGTGGGCATTAATCCACCTCATCAGGCTATTTGGGGAGGTAACACCACTACCTCACATTTTAAAGGATACCCGAGGTGACATGTAACATGATGAGATAGACATGGGTATGTACAGTGCCTAGCACACAAATACCTTTGCGGTGTTCCTTTTTTTTCTTTATCTGCCTGAAAGAGTTAAATATCAGGTATGTAAGTGGCTGACTCAGTCTTGACTCAGACAGGAAGTGACTACAGTGTGATCCTCACTGATAAGAAATTCCAACTATAAAACACTTTTCTAGCAGAAAATGGCTTCTGGGAGCAGGAAAGAGATAAAAAGGGTCAATAGTTCATAGATTTTAGCTCTGACATACTTTAATGAATGTGTCATTGAGCAAAAAACAATAAAACAGTTAAAACTTAAAAAGTAGATTGAAACATAAAATAAAATTGTGGAATATATTAAAAAGATGTTTTTAGGAGAAGGAAGGTAGGTACAATCGTTTATTTCATTAGTTTATTTTAGGCTCAAGTGTCCTTTAAACTTTAAATGTGTTTTGCTCTACTCTGGAGCCTCAGTTCAATAACTAATCAAGTATTGTAGTCCACCCCTGGTGGAGGGGTGTTACCCTGATACGTTTCCTCTACAGAGGAGCCCGAGTGGGGTTGGGTCTAATCTCCCCACCTGCAAATACAGTGGTTGCCTTAGCGATAACCCACCTTTATGGGTACCTCTCTTCTACCTAATTTACTGTAAATTGCATTGTGCTAACATAGTACACGATCTGGGGCTCTTGATTGTTGCTTTGTGTTTTTCAACTTCCCTTTAAATAGATGGGCATGTACCTTTTTGTTTAAAGTACACCTGAACTGAGAAGGATGTGGAGGCTGCCATATTTATTTCCTTTTAAACAATACCAGTTGGCAGCCCTGCTGATCATCGGCCTCTTATTAAGCCATAGACCCTGAACAAGCATGCAGATCTGATGTTTCTGACTGAAGTCTCCCTCGATTAGCCACATGCTTGTTCAGGTACTTGATCTAGATACTACTGCAGCATAAGAGATCAGTAGGAAAGCTGGGCAACTCTTCTTTTTTTTTTTTACAGGAAATAATTATGGCTGCCTCCATATCCCTCTTGCGTCAGGTGCCCTTTAAATTTTATTTCATGGTCACTTTAAATTTCCTAGAGATTTCTTTCATGCTTGAGTGACAGTTTATTAAAGTCAATCTTGATTGATGTCATAGGTGGCAGTGTGTACTGACTTCACACAACACAATAAATGTTCCAGTATTTACTGTTTGTTGCATAGTATGTTACTTTCCAGAGGTAAGAATCAACAAGAAAGGTCACAGAAGACTTCAAGCAAGACTTGCTACACCAGAAGACGTTTGGCATATGAAACAGATGTAAATGCTCAGGCACCACAAGACAACAATTCTGTTATTTTTCCATGAGAGCTGAAGTTTGAATAATGCTAAAATATGAATATTGTATCCATATGTCACCTGTCTGGTATTTGTTTATAGGAGTTATTGGGTCTGGCAATTGCCCTTCACAGTCATAATATGCAAAAGGAATAGAAGACAATTTTATGGGATCAGGTGTATATGATGATGTTCCTCACTCAGGCTAATAATTACTCATCTTTACACACTGCTAAACAATGTCAAGATGTGTCTGAAGATCACCAGGATATATTTCCATGTGACTTTTAGTTGACAAATCACCAGATCTAAAGACAAGTAAACATTACTGTTCTTTGTGGCACCAGGTTTGCTTTGACTTAACTTTACAGTATGCATATGTTATTATTATTACAATTCATGTAATACCTTTAAATGACTAACTGTAACTAGCTTTCGAAACCTTATGTTTCTTCTTCAGGTATTATACAGAACCGGATCAGAACCGTACAAAAGTGAATGAAGCATACAGAGACTTATCTATGATTCTTCAAGTTCAATCCGAAATTACGTCACACAGTTTTACCTCTTTGGAAATGTAAAAAGTGTTCAGATCTATTGAAATTTGGCAGCATAGTCAGTACTCTGACCCAGCAGGGTTGTCTGGCCCACATGCGCTGACTGACTCACTGGGTCAGAAGATCTGGTGAGTCGCCAACCATAGGAGGAATTGCACTTGTTGTGTAAAGTATTCCTATGGTGGTGGACTGCAAGAAATTAAACTCACATGTGGCTGGATAGTGTACTGGTTAAGGGCTCTGCCTTTGTCATGGGAGACCAGGGTTTGAATACTGGCTAGGGTCAGAACCTATTCAGTAAGAAGTCCTTGGGCAAGACTTCCCAACACTGCAGGTTGGCTCCTTGAGTGCGCCCTTAGTGGCTGCAGCTCTTGAGTGCTTTGAGTCCAGGAGAAAAGTGCTATTGCAAATGTTAGGATTATTATTATATCCTCACAGTGTAACAGCCTGAGTGCTGCGCTCAATGAACTCTCTTATAATAAAGTATAGCAAGCCCTGGCAAAGCATCTGTACATGTGCCGACGGGGTTCTCCATTGGTCTTTTTAACAGACCAGTGGGAATTATCCCTGAGCCCCAGCAGCACATCTAAAGATGCATTGCCAGGGCAAAGCACCAACCCCTGTGACTGCCGCCGGCATCCACCGTGCTTCCTCTGGCTCCCGACACACATAGCACCCTCATCAGCACGCAGAGCACACACCCTTGCTCTGACACTCACTGGCCCCCTCATACATGCTGCTCAGCCACACCGCTCATGCCTGCGCTCACCGCTTACACTCTGTTACTGACTTACTGAGGAACCCCAGCAAAAGCATCTTTCCGCCGGTGTCTTACTATTGTTTATTACACTAACCAATGGGATTCCTCCATGTATTTTTCTTCTTGTTTCCACTATTCTCTTAACATACCTAGCAAATTTAGTGATTATAGCATGTATGAGGGCTTTGCTATTTGCTATGCAATTAGTGAAAGTGTTTTGCCGAAGTTTGAGTGAATTCTCATGGCTCTGCCAGAGGCGGTCTCGCTCATTCCAAATCAGTAGGAATATAATTTGTTATTTACAAAAACATTTAAAAAATGGTATCCTTCAAAAGGACACTTATTAGCTTCCTAAGCAGTGAATGGTAACCACATTTTAAAAAAATGAAGCAAATACTTACCTAAGGAGAGGGAAGGCTCTGGGTCATATAGAGCCTTCCGTCTCCTCTCTCGGTGCCCTCTATCCTGTGCTGGCTCCTCCCTGTTTCAATCCCCCGCCGAAAGGGTATTTGGAAGTCTTCGGGAGCCGTGTCCTCCTGAAGACGTGCTGCTCCATACTGCACACACGTGAGCGTGCAAGAGAGCGTGCTTGCGCAGGTGCAGTACAGGGCCACCCTTCTTCAGGAGCACTCGGGCTCCCTGAAGACTTCTGAAGCCTCCTTCGGCCAGATAAAGCAGTATTTGACTAATTTAGTCAAATACTGCTACCGGGTGAGCCAGCACTGGATCGAGAGGACCAGGAGAGGAGCCGGAAGGCTCTATAGGACCCAGAGCCTTCCCTCTCCTCGGGTAAGTATCTGTCTAATTTTTTTTAAATGCGGTTCCCATTCACTTTATGCACTCCCTAAAGCCAGCTAGCCGACTCTTGTTGCTTTAATCATTCAGGAGACCAGGGAAACAGATTCTTTAACAATACAAACAGGATAATAAAAGTTATCTTTAAAAATAAAAGAATGTTTGAGCAATACATGGGAGAAGATATTTATTCAAGAAATACAGCAGGAGATCTAAAAATAACCTTCAGGAAGTTTATTTAAACTCACTCCACTATTCAGTGTTTATAGGAGCAGAAAGTATTATAAGCAAGAGAACTGGTATGCAAAGAATAATTGCAGTGCCCAATATAATGAGGATAGTTCCAGTTAACACAGTCCAGAATTGTGCTTTAATTACTATTTATTCTGTTGTGTAGCTTCTGTCTGCTTCTAGAAAATCATGCTATATCCATGTAAGTCCAAGCAGCTGGAACATTACATCACTAGTGCTGACATGGACTTGACTGAGCGGTTTCCCGAGCAATGTACATAAGACTAGAATAAATGGGGCTAGGCTCCTCTGTGATATTTACTTTCTGATTCAGACAGGAGGCATCACACAGAGTACTCTAATGACTGTAGACGCTGAAAAGATAAACTGTTGTATTTCATGCTACTGGAAAATGACGTGGGGTGAACAGGACAATGATTTCTTACAGCCATCCAAGGAATTATACAAATCAAACTGTAAAGTAATAACGCTATAGGAAATAACACACAGCTTAGGACCACTTTCCCAGTCATTTGGAAGAACAAAAATTTCATTATGCAGTGGGGGAATGTTAAAGCGGATCCGAGATGAAAAACTAACTATAACAAGTAACTTGTCTATATATCTTATGCAAAGTTTAGATAGTTTACACAGTAAATCTAGCTGCAAACAACTTCAACGGTATATGATGATACAATGAGAGCAGCCATGTTCTTTTTGTCTTCATTACACACAGGCAAGCTGATTTGTATCTCCGGCCCTCAGCCTGTGAAAACTTGTCTCCCCTCTCCTCCTCCCTCCTCCCCTCTGCCTCTGAAATCTCTGACTAGTAACACCTTCCCCTCCTCCTGTCCATACTGATCTCCCATAAGCCCTTGCTACATGGGTCTTAAAGTGCCATGGCACTGGAGAATCTGTGGGCTAGGCTTGTTTAGTTTATAGGGAATTCAAATTTTAAAACAACAAAAAAAGTATTTGGCTTGAGGAATGCCCTATAAACTATTTGAAAGGAACACATTTATGCAATGAGTAAAAGTTTATCTCGGATCCACTTTAAAGGGAACCCGAGGTGAAATGGATATGGAGACTGCCATATTTATATCCTTGTAAACAATGCCAGTTGCCTGGCAGACCTGTTGCTCTTCTGGCATAAGTAGTGTCTGAATCAAAGCCCTTGGACAAGCATATGGCTAATCCATTAAAACCTGAGCCAGCTGAGTCAGAGTACCGGATCTGCTGCATGCTTGCTCAGGGTCTATGGCTAAAAGTATTAGAGACACAGGATCAGGAGAACTGAAAGGCAACTGGTATTGTTTAAAAGGAAAGAAATATGGCAGCCTCCATATCCCTCTCACCTCAGGTTCCGTTTAAGTGAAAAGTTTAGTGGCCAGTTACTTACCTGGGGCTTCTTCCAGCCCTTTGAAGTCTTCCTGGTCCCACATTGTCAATTCACTCTGCTACGTTCCCCTGGTGTCCCCCTCTGTAAGCTGGGCGCAGTGCCGGTGACACACCTCAGTGGTAATTATTACATACTGCAACCCCACACACACACACACACACACACACACACACATTCATACACACTTTCATACACACACACATTCATACACACACACACACACACACACACACATACACATTCATACACACACACACACACACACACACACACACACACACTCATACACACACACACACACACTCATACACACACACACACACTCATACACACACACACACACACACACACATTCATACACACAAACACATTCATACACACACACACACACACACACACACACACACACACACACACATATATTCATACACACACACATTCATACACACACACACACACACACACACACACACATATATTCACACACACATATATTCACACACACACACACACACATATATTCACACACACACACACACACACACACAAATATTCATACACACATACACACACACACACACACACACAAATATCCATACACACACACACATACACACACACACATTCATACACACACACATTCATACACACACACATTCATACACACACACACACACATATACACACACACACACACACATTCATACACACACATTCATACACATACACACACACATTCATATATACACACACAAATATGCATATATACACACACACATTCATACACACACACACATATACACACACACACACATTCATACACACACATTCATACACATACACACACACATTCATATATACACACACACATATTCATATATACACACACACATTCATACACACACACACACATTCATACACACACACATTCATATATATACACACACACACACACACGCATATTCATATACACACACACATTCATATACAAACACACACATTCATACACACACACATCCATACACACATAGGTTTATGGTACCCATACACGGTATAATAAAAATGTTAGATTTTCCTGTTTTTTTTCGACCAAAACAATCGAATCGAATGAAAATTTAAAAGAATCTTTTAAGAAGAAACGATTATCCCATTTTTTCGATAAAAATCAGAGCGGACATATTGGAAAAATCTTTATATTCGATCTAATAATCAAACTAAATTATCTAATCGGAAAACAATTTAGAGGCAATAAGAAAAGAGAAAGAGATGGCGGGCATATATCAATAGACAATGATTAATGCAGCATAAAGAAGAATGACCAGCACATCAGCAAAAGAAATTAGTTTCTTTTGCTGATGTGCTGGTCATTCTTCTTTATGCTGCGGAAAACAATTTAGCATTTGCCTTTGCCATTTTAGGATCCTCACAGGGGTGAGCACTCCTTCTGTTTGCTTGTGGGTATCTGAATGTTAGCCACTGGGGCCTGGCTGTGAGTTGTATCTCTCCTGTGCCTATGCAATTACAGCCCATTTGTAATAAATGGTGTGAGTGTGAGTTGGTTTCTCTCTTATTAATTTGGTAGATGCATGAAATGTTTATTTCTTTGAGTTTAAAGTGGTCTGACAGCCAGCATTTCTACTTTGCTCTAAAAGATTCCTCACAGCTTGAAAGCTACTATCCCAGAATTTTTTTTACGCAGAACATCACTACAATGGTTAAACAAAAGCACTTTGTCCTGCTATTCATCTTCAATCTGCATCCAAACTGTAGATAACAGTATCTTTGTTTACATGCCAATCTTGTTTCAATGTGTGTAAACACAGTGTAACAAGTGAAAAGGAACTCTCTGTGCTTCAGACACACACACACACACACAGTTCAGAAAAACTCATTAGAATGAAGATGTCAATATGTAATAAAAAGCAGTTTGAATAATATGCAAGGTGTCAGGGTATGATAAACTACACTTTGGAAACTTGTAATTTGTAGACAGACAATATTACTTGTGCACGAAAGCAAATATGATAACTGTATGAGTAATAAAAAGTAGGAAAACACATTTTTATTGAATGTTATGTCGTAGTTTCAGACCACTTTAAGATTCCATTTAATTTAAGGTATTCAACCCAAGTAGAAGTATGATACTAAAATGACTGCTTGCATTCTGAGTGGCATTGGTTACAGTAAGGAGTGGGGTCACTTCTAAGGAGGAATAATAAACTCAATGACCGGTTTAGAGATTTTAATCGCTTACTGTAGTATGCATGTACTGCAGGGAGTTTGTGCGTTTGTACTGATATTTGGTTGATTTGGCCACTTCTTCTAGCACCTGCCTTTGTCTATTTAGGGTCCCTAACTAAGCGCACCTTCTGTTTTCTTACTACTGTGTCTAGTCTTGCCATTGTGTAAGATTTTTTTTACAATGAACTTTCTTTAGTGATCTCAGCCTGTTACAGTAGTGTGGCTTTTCTCACCTTGTTTTGTTTCTCCTACACAGCTCATTGTGTTTGAATTAATATCTGCGGTTAATCTTCTTGTTATGCTGTTGATCATTAGTGCTTCTTTGGTAAAACTAAGTGTTTACTGGCAGGTGCCTGCAAATCCACCACAGTATGGAAGTGCACCTGGGATTTAGATTTCTTCCCACTATGACTTTATGAGCTTTGCAGATTGCACAAATGAAAAATAAAAACGATTCATTATATTATTACTGAAAGCATCCATTGGCTAAAGTTTGTTCCTGCCATGCCCTGGATTTTGCCAAGTGCGCATACAAACTGGTAGTGTTCCTGGAAGACGGCTGCTGGCAGCTACTTGAGCCTGTGCATAGATTAGTTTTGTTTAGACAGCTCCATGATTTGAGTTGCTGAATTCCAGCAGAGACAATCAAAGCATGGCAATGATGGCATATATGGAAAACATCCTGAGCACACAGAATTCCCTATTTGATTCTAGTGGAGGATACACCTGTATGTATTTTCTAGTAAAACTACACTTCAAAGTATAACTTCCTAATCCCCTGTATCTGGAACACAGACCCATTGCCAATGCCCTGTCTGGCCCAAACATCACAGCTAAACCCAGCAGTGCAGGCCTGCTCTCATCATTGTAATTAATGTGTGTGCACATCATCTGTGTTAAGTCAACACAGGCTTTTACCGTACTTCAGAGAGATGTAAAACGCAGGTGGAAAATCATGATGTTTGCTGGGTGAGTTGGTTTGCCAAACTGACTAAAGGACTTAGAGAAAAACAAAATGAAATATTTTCAAAATGTTATCCTGTGTATATTGAGAGGAAGATTAGTGAAAGGGAATAATAACAAAGCCTTACCTGAATATCCAGTTGTTTAGTTTAGTATTGTTTAGAATTTTAAATGTGAATCTCCTCTAAAGGACAACTGAAGCAAGAGGACTATGCAGGCTGCCATATTTAGGCCTGGAACCCACTACAAATCGCTGTTGCTAATCGCCAGGGGATTTTCTAGGTTCCTGTGAGATCCGGGGCACCCCTTGGCACCAAGAGAGAATGAGTGTCTGCGGCGCGCGTAGTGTAGCGCGTGGTCAAAGGTGGGGCCAATTGTGCATGAACATAGCAGTGGCGTAACTTAAACATATCCAATAGGCAGCATTTCACATATATAAGCCCCTAACCTGGCTTCTGTCTTGTTTTCGGCTGGCTGGTATAGGTTAGATAAGTAGCTTCCCACAGCGTAGGTTAGATAGGTAGCTGTCCCCAGCGTAGGTTAGATAGGTAGCTGTCCCCAGCGCAGGTTAGATAGGTAGCTTCCCCCAGTGTAGATTAGATAGGTAGCTTCCCCCAGCGTAGGTTAGATAGGTAGCTGCCCCCAGCGTAGGTTAGATAGGTAGCTTCCCCCAGTATAGATTAGATAGGCAGCTTCCCCCAGTATAGGTTATGCTGGGGATACACGGTACGTTTCTGTACTGTGTATCGACCAGCTGATCCGGCCAGCTGATAATATTCAGCTGGCCCGATCAAGCCGCTCGACCCCCGCCCGCTCGATCCCCGCCGGTGAACAATGTCAGGGAATCAAGCGCTTATAAGGAAGCGCCGGCGGGGACAAGCGGTAATCGATCTGCGCGCACGCGCGGACGAGCAGGGACGTGGCGGGGATGCGACTGGAGTCGATCCGGCGGCTAATCGGCCGCCGGATCGACCCTTGTATTCCCAGCATTAGATAGGTAGCTTCCCCCAGTATAGATTAGATAGGCAGCTTCACCCAGTATAGGTTAGATAGATATCTTCCCCCAAGGAGGCGGGAGTAAGGGGGCGGGGAGGGGGGGGGAGCGGGCAATTACAAACTCACCTTCGATCGCCGCAGACACAGCCTCCAGCTCCTACCGACTTCCTCCTCCGTGGAGAGTGGAGATGTCTACAGCTGCTCATCGTTGGAGCCTGGGAGATGAGTAAAGGCTGCTGGCTACAGCGGGGACACCTAACTACCAGAAGGCCACCATGCCCAGCTAGCAAAAGAGAGGATCCGGCTGCCTGACCCCCCAAACGCGCCGCTCCCCCCCCCCCCCCCCCCGCACATGTAAAATGGATTGGTCCTTATGGGGGGGTAGGCAGCCGGTCCCCAAAACGTCAAAAAGTTATTTTTAGGAGTAAGAGGATAGATACAATTGTTTCATTCGTTTATTTTCACCTCGGGAAGCCATCTCAGGTTCCATTCTTACCTGGTGCTTCCTTAAGCCCCCTTGAGGCTGCTCAGTCCCTCGCTTTGTCCACGGGTGGCTCCTGCCACCAGCAATAGTGCCCGAAAGCCTGGCCAAGTCGTGCTTCATTGCACTTCATTGCACATGCGCGGACGGCAAGGTGCGCTCCCCCATCCCGCTCCTGTTCCTGGGAGCGTTCTACGACTGCGCAGTAGTACTGTGGTATTAGTACAGAACACTCCCAGCTGCAGGAGCACAATGGGGGAGCGCGCCTAGCTGTACGACGATGTGCGACGGACAGACTTTTGGCCACTATTGCAGGTGACAAAAGCCATCCGGAGACACGGCAAGGGACTGAGCGGCCTCAAGGAGACTTAAAGAAGCCCCAGGTAAGTATGGAACCTGAGATGGCTCTTTCATCTCAGGTACACTTTAAGGCAGAGGTCCCCAACCTGGGGGCCGCGGCCCCCTGGTGGTCCGTGGGCAAATTTCTGGGGGGCCACGGCGGATCTGGCCTTTCTCCCTCTCCCCCCTGCTGCCGCGGCCGCCGCTCCTGTTCAGTGGCGTACGGTCCATTGAGTGCAAGGGGGCGTGGCGCTCCGGGTGACAGGCGGGGAGGGGGTGTCATAAAGGCCAGCCAGAGTCCATTAGAGATCAGGCCAGCAGTACCTGCTCCGCCTACCTCCTCTTCATTGTTTGGCTGCAGCTGGCTCAGACCCCCGTTGGCCCCGCCTCCGCCATTCCGGCTCGTAATTTCAATTCCTACGGAAACCAGGGCAGCACATGGGGCACACAGTCTTCCTGCTAGGGAGGGAGGATCGTATTTCTGCAGGATCGCCGCTGCTGTCACCCCCCAGTGGCTCCACTGAACTGTCAGATGCTGCTGCTAAAGTATGGATGTGCTGGCTGCTCCGCCGCTACATGAGGAGGATCCGGAGGCTGTCTGGGTCTCACCCATGCTGCTCTTCCGGCTCCTCAGCACGTGAACTCTGCATCGCCGCGATGCCAGTTCTCTGCTGTACCCTCTTGGGAACCCAGAGGCTGGCCCAACTGCACTTTCCACCATCCGGATCATTACACCAGGGAAGAGAGAGGTCTGATCGGAGAGGGAGAGGCCTGATCGCCACAACTCCTGGCCACCAGTCCAGGTACACCACGGCTGGCCTCAGCTCTGAGCCACAACACCTTCCACTGCGGGCAGTATATCACTGGACATCCCTAACGGCTGCCAGTGTGTCTCTCTCTCTCTCTTCCTCCTGTCTGTCTCTCTGCTCTCTCTCTTCCTCCTGTCTGTCTCTCTGCTCTCTCTCTCTCTCTCTTCCTCCTGTCTGTCTCTCTGCTCTCTCTTCCTCCTGTCTGTCTCTCTGCTCTCTCTCTCTCTTCCTCCTGTCTGTCTCTCTGCTCTCTCTCTCTCTCTCTCTTCCTCCTGTCTGTCTCTCTGCTCTCTCTCTCTCTCTCTCTCTCTATCTCTTCCTCCTGTCTGTCTCTCTGCTCTCTCTCTCTCTCTTCCTCCTGTCTGTCTCTCTGCTCTCTCTCTCTCTTCCTCCTGTCTGTCTCTCTGCTCTCTCTCTCTCTTCCTCCTGTCTGTCTCTCTGCTCTCTCTCTCTCTTCCTCCTGTCTTTCTCTCTGCTCTCTCTCTCTCTCTCTCTTCCTCCTGTCTGTCTCTCTGCTCTCTCTCTCTCTCTCTCTTCCTCCTGTCTGTCTCTCTGCTCTCTCTCTCTCTCTCTTCCTCCTGTCTGTCTCTCTGCTCTCTCTCTCTCTTCCTCCTGTCTGTCTCTCTGCTCTCTCTCTTCCTCCTGTCTGTCTCTCTGCTCTCTCTCTTCCTCCTGTCTGTCTCTCTGCTCTCTCTCTCTCTCTTCCTCCTGTCTGTCTCTCTCTCCCTCCTGTCTCTCTCTCTCTCTCTCTCTCTCCCCCCTGTCTGACTGTCTCTCTCTCTCCCTCCTGTCGATACTGGGGTAACTGTACTTGCTATACTAGGCTAACTGTACTTGCTATAGTGTGGTAACTGTACTTGCTATACTGGGGTAACTGTACTAGCTATACTGGGCTAACTGTACTAGCTATACTGGGCTAACTGTACTTGCTATACTGGGGTAACTGTACTTGCTATAGTGTGGTAACTGTACTTGCTATACTGGGGTAACTGTACTTGCTATACTGGGCTAACTGTACTTGCTATAGTGTGGTAGCTGTACTTGCTATACTGTGGTAACTGTACTTCCTATACAGTGGTAACTGTACTTGCTATACTGTGGTAACTATACTTGCTATACTGTGGTAACAGTACTAGCTATACTGGGCTAACTGTACTTGCTATACTGTGGTAACTGTACTTGCTATACTGTGGTAACTATACTTGCTATACTGGACTAACTGCCGCCGCCACTAGCCACGCCCCTCCTAACCCCCCCCGCCCCGGGGGGCCCCGAAGAAAATTTTGGTCGGTATAGTGGGCCCCGGGCTCAAAAAGGTTGGGGACCCCTGCTTTAAGGGGCTGAGAACCCACTACTACTAGTGGGTTTGAGCCCTAATACAATTTTCAGATATACAGACAGAAACAGATTCTCCTTTAAAAAATAAGGATTCACTGACTAGAGTACATAACAGGATATTGTTATATTACTTTTATTAAACTGACTGATTTGTTTTAAATGATTAACTTCTGCTGTTTGTGCTGTGTGTGGTTGTGATTTCATGTGATAGCAGGAGGTAACCATCTGGATCAATTATCCAATTTGTCAACTGTGATACCCCCCACAGAGCAGGAATATAGCTTTTAATTTCTCAAGTGGAAACTTCATTTTTACACGTATTGGACTGTTCTACTAACTGTAATGCTCAGTATTTCTTCCACAGAAAAAAAAAGTATTGATATAAGTATAGGGGCGTAATTAAAAATCACTGGGCTTCCCTGCGAAAATTTGGATGGGCCCTCCCTGTTCCCCTACTCCCCACCTCAGATATAGGTGCCAAAGCAGGTGGTTTTGGCACATGGAGCTCACCGCCAGGCGCCAAAACAATGTGCCCTATAGCAGCAATGTAATGCTGTGCGGGGCGCGTTACGGTAATTTGCTGCTCCGGCGGTTACATCCCCCTCCAAGTTGACTCGGAGGGGGAATAGTATTTAAAGTTTTGCAGCAGCAGGGAGAGCCGTCAATTGGCTCTCCCAGTGCCTAACTCACATGCGCCCTTACAATATGTCTGCATAGGTGCCCCCAGTACAGATAGCCAGGTATAGGTGCCTGTTTCCAGTATAACCAGGTATAGGTGCCCACAGTATAGGTAGGTACAGGTGCCCTCAGTATAGCCAGCCAGGCATAGGTGCCCCCACTATAGCCAGCTATAGGTGCCCTCAGTATAGTGAGGCATAGGTGCCCCCAGTATAGCCAGGTATCGGTGCCCACAGTATAGCTAGGTTTAGGTGGCCCAGTATTGCCAGATATAGGTGCCTTCAGTATAGCCAGGCATGGCTGCCCACAGTATAGCTAGGTATAGGTGCCTTTCATATAGCCAGATATAGGTGCCCTCAGTATAGCTAGGTACAGGTGGCCACAGTATAGCGAAGCATGGGTGCCCACAGTATTGCCAGGCATGGGTGCCCACACTATTGCCAGACATGCGTGCCCACACTATAGCCAGGCATGGGTGCCCCCAGTAAAGCCAGGCATAGGTGCCTTCAGTATAAACAGGTATAGGTGCCCTCAGTATAGGTAGGTATAGGTGCCCACAATATAACCAGGTACAGTTGCCCACAGTATAGCCAGACATGGGGGCCCACAGTACAGCCAGAAGTAGGTAGCCAGTTAAGCGCCCCCAGGGTCGCAGGGCATAAGGGGAGAGTAATGGCCAGACAGAGCAACAGGGATGGGGGCCCACTACCCCCCCCCCCCCTCCTTCACCTCGTGCTCTCTCTTCAGCGCTCCCCCCTCCAGCATTAATCGGTATCAGCAAGCAGGCAGGGAAAAGTGTATACGGACGTACCTCTTCCATGTTCCATGCGATAGAGGTCCGGTCTTCTCTGTAACATCGAATATATAAAGTCAGTGCAGGTCTATAGTAATACAGATTTCGTCATTTTCTGGTATACAAGATCTTCGAACAAAAAGGTAAAGAAGCAAGGCTTACCAGATTCCAACAACCCACATTATAAGGTTGTAAACGAGTTTGATAGATGGTCTCTTTCATGTCACTATCCTACTGGACTCCCCTTTGGCGAGTCTCTGCGACCTCAGGATATCTAATATATTCCGGAGGAATTTGTGGTGTGCAACATCGCTGGTGAAACGACACCATTTGAAAGTTCTGCGGACCATCTATCAAACTCGTTTACAACCTTATAATGTGGGTTGTTGGAATCTGGTAAGCCTTGCTTCTTTACCAGAAAATGACGAAATCTGTATTACTATAGACCTGCGCTGACTTTATATATTCATTGCTTGTGTGGACTTTTGGACATTGTCCTTCTCGGCTGCGGTCGCCTTCTGCCTTGGCGCTGACACTTGTTGTTTATTATCTGTAACATCACCTCATGCTACTTCCTGATAAACAGGAAGTAGCGTCAAATGCTTACAGAGAGGAACCTCCATCGCGTGGAACGCGGAAGTATGCCCGCGGTACATGTTCCCTGCCCACTTGCACTGCCAATTAATGCTGGAAGAGGAGCGCTGAAGGGAGAGCCTGAGCTGAGAGAGAGGGGAGTGGGCCCCCCTCCCTGCTGCTCTGTGTGACCATTGCTCTCTCCTCATGCGCTATGACTCCTTCTGCCCCCAAAAACAGCCATGGGCGGGCCCCAGAGGGGGAAGCAGAACCCGAAGAGATAATGAGCGGGGGGGGGCTTTAAATTTACTATGGGACAGTCTAGAGGCCAGTATTTAGACTGAATGTTTTCCCAATTACTGTTGCATTTCCTTTAAGAGGGTACACGATAGACTGTTAGCCTACCTCATATTCTTAACAGCATTTAGTCTGCCGTTTTCCTTTCTCTCTTTCTTTTTCTTGTTCTCTTAACTGTTTTTTTTTTCTTTTGTTTTTTTCTTTTCCTTTTCTCTTTTTTTCAGATTTCTGGTGCATTTAATAAAGTGGACTATGATGCAAATTAGAGCCCAGGGACACAGGAGCGCAGCTGTGAAGTCATGTGGATGCAAGTCTGGCCAAGACATATAGCTAAGGTCCATTATTAAAAAAAAACGTAAAACTTGGCACCCATAGGTGCCCAAATACCGGCAAGCATTTTAAATTGCAATACCAATATTTGCATTTCCAAAAAGGCCCGGCGCCCAATAGAATCCCACCAAAATTTAAACCGCTTGCCAGTAATTGGGCGCTTTTAGGCGCTAAATTTTACCTTCTTTGGATGATTACCACTAATTGAGGGCTGAAATTTACCTTGTTCACGGCCATTATAAAGGCTGAAATTCGCAGCAAAAAAGATAAATATTGGCACCTAGAGGTGCCCGATAGCAGTTGCTGCCGTGCACCCAAATTTCCTTTTTGCCGCTAATTGCAGCTTTTATAATAGGCACCTATGGCGGTACCTTTTTTTTTCGAAAGGGCTCATTTCCCCTTTTTTCCTGCTTCGATATCCATCACCTTGACCTCTGATTTTCTCTTTTGCTATCCTGCATTCTCTTTCTCTATTTGTCACCTGGCACTATCTCTTTATGTGCCACTTCGCTGTTTCTCGCTCTCTCCCCAACACTTTAACCTCCTCTTCTGCCACTTAGCTCTGTCTTTGTAATCTTTTCCCCCGTATTTTCTCTGCACCTTTCCATTTGTCATAAATAGGGATGGCCAGAGCAGTTCATTGGAAGACAGTATGCAGCAATTTCCCCCTGTTCGCATTCTCTGCGAACTACGAACATATGGCGTGTTCAACCCGCCCCCTATACATCATCATGGAGCCAAACTTTGACCCCTTACCTCACAGTCAGCAGACACATGGCAGCCAATCAACTAGCACCCCCTCTTGGACTCCCCCCCCCCCCCCTATCAAAAAGAAGTTGCAGTGGCCATATTGGATTCATTCTCTGCTGGCTGCTGACTGTTAGTGAGAACAGGGTCAGACTTGCTGCAGATAGGTAGGGAAAGCATTAGCTAGGCCTGTGTTCTTGTTCCTCACTTGCTGTGAAAGCACCTCAAACAGCCCTTTTGAGGTCTCCTGTATTTTCTTTTGTGTGCGACACTCCACAGCCCACTGACACCCAGAGCAATGTGCACACTACTGCTATTGTTGTTGCCTCATTAAGTTGCACGCACAGAACCACTCCAGTGCATTATTATTTCACTGTATTCTGATAGTACTATTGTATTTCTCTGTGTGTGACACTCCACAGCCAACTGACACCCAGAGCTGTGCATAATGTGATTTCTGCCCTTTAGGGATTAAAACCCAACTTTGCGTCAACTCTGTATTTTTTGGTGGGACTTTTGGCATGGATTCCCCTCTGGCATGCCACAGTCCAGGTGTTAGACCCATTGAAACAACTTTTCCATCACTTTTGTGGCCAGAAACAGTCTTTGTAGGTTTCTAAAATTTGCCTGCCCATTAAAGTCTATGGCGATTTGCTTGTCGTGAACGTTTGCGGAAGTTTGCGTTCGGCTGTTCGCAAATGGAAAATTCTATGTTCGCAACATCTCTAGTGGTGAAATGATAGGAGGGGGACTGCATCGAGAGATTCCATGATGGTCTGTCTAGAATTGTATTGAATTGTTGGTGAATTCTGGTTAATTCGATTGTTTCACCCTGAAAAAAACTACCCTTTAAATAGCACCCCCAGCTGACACGTCACCCAAACCTGACTAGAGGTTTTTAGTTTGTTGGTTGAGACTTTCGATTGCCTGAGTTCCAGAGACTTTGCTGTATATTGTAGGGGACATCGGGACTGGATGCTGGATGGGAGGTATATTTCCCCGTTATTTGAGCTGTGGTCTCGGTAAAAACTAGATGTGTGCCTGGGAAAGAGTCCGGGATTGCTTGGCAGCTGTAACGCTGGCTGTAAGTGTACACTGAAAACACGGTAAATCAAAGACAGATCGTCAGCTGAGGTCATACAAGTGATGTCAGAGATATGCGGTACAAAGGGACTTTAGACCGAGCAAGGTCAATAACAGGCTAGAACCATACACTGGTAATCCGATGGCTAAAGCACAGTGGGTTAAGACAGGTGCATGAACGTTAGACAGGCAGAAGTCATACACATAGGTCAGATGGCTGAGGTACAGTTAAGGATGAGGCAGAGACAAGGTCGTTAGGCTAGCCAAGGTCAATATCGAGGATCAGATGACTGTATAACAGAGAGATGAGACTTTAATCAAAGTGGAGGGCTTGCCGGGTCATACACAGAAAAACAATCACAATAATACAATATACAATACTAACTAAGGATAGATATATATCGCAAATACTGCATATATATCTATCTCAGCAGAACTCTAACTAGACTCAGAAGCAGAGCAATGTCCAGCGCTCAGTGACCTGATTGCTATAACAGACAGCGTGGAACTGAGAGAGCAAGACTTAAATACACAGGAAAAGTGCAGCACACCCAAAACTGCCAGCCAATCAGAATCCTGAGGAAGCTCTCTCCAGCTGCTCAACACGATAAGAGCAGCCTGCAGAGACAACACCAGGTAAGTTTGTTACAGCAGCTTGCTGCCTTTGTTATTGTTTTTTCAGAGTCAGACTCCTGGAATGGGAGGGAAGGAAGAGTGGGCCTTCCCATTCCACCCAGGTACACACATGGTTTTCTGTGAAGCTGCAGGAAAAACTGTGTGAGAAGTTGCATACAAAAGGGAGTACAGATGCAGTCTGAGGAGAGTTGAAGTGCATGGGGCATGTGTGTTGCTGAACTCTTGACAAGTGGGTTTGGAGGCATTACCGTAAGCAAAACCATACTGTGGACTGCCGATTTGTATGGCTTCGGCCTATGCAAATGAACTGTATCAATAA
This sequence comes from Hyperolius riggenbachi, assembly GCF_040937935.1. Taxonomy (NCBI): domain Eukaryota; kingdom Metazoa; phylum Chordata; class Amphibia; order Anura; family Hyperoliidae; genus Hyperolius; species Hyperolius riggenbachi. Next base: position 282,837,164 of record NC_090651.1, read on the forward strand.
GCTTGATTTTACTACTGCTAAGGACTGCAAAGCTGAGGTACGCCTTTCATTCATTTGTTTTTCTGCTGGAGCAAAGCTGTTTGAGTTACTGCTGCAAATAAACAGACTTTTGTTTTATACAACTATGTACTGCGTGCTGGCTGTGATCCCTCTAAACTTCACAATATGCATTAAAAATGGGATACTGAACTGGGTTTCTAACTATCGATTTGCATTCACTTTGAAAATCAGATCGGACCTGTCCGAAATTATCTATCAAACCATCTATCTGCCCAAAAAAAATCTCATGGTGTATTCCCATCAGGGTTATGGAGGCTGCCATATTTATTTTTAAACAATTCACATTGCCTTGCTGTCCTGCTGATCCTGTGTTTCTAATCCCCTTAGCCATGAACCCTGAACAAGCTTTCTGATCAGGTGTTAATGACTGAATTTGCCATATGCTTTTTGCAGGTGTGTGATTCAGAAAATAATGATGGCAGCCTCCATATACCTTTTACTTCAGGTGTGCTTTAAATGATCATATACAGAGTTTCTTCTCGCTTTAAATAGGTTGTCAACACCAGTTGGACATTTCTTATTCTTAACTTTGTTTCCTTTATAATTGTGAGTTTAACAATATCTTCTATATTATTATTTTAACATTTGTGACAATTATTGTGACCTATACCATTTTGGCAGCACACAAGCAGTTCCTTGTTATTGCAGGTACAGTACATTAGCCAGTGACAGTGACCTCAGCTTACAGCAGCAATTAAACATGACATTTTACTAGTGATCTGTATCTGTTCCCATAACATTGACTGTAATAAGCTGCATACATCTGTGTGTGTGTGGTCCCCGCAGCGGAATCTCACCGTCCATAGTCCTCCTGTGCTGACGTCAGCAACATTTCACAAGAGACGATCTGGAATTCCGATCATTTTTCATCCGCTTCAAGGTAAATACTAATTGATTCCCTGCTTGTGGTGAATGGTTTTTGCCCATGACCTCAGATGCCTTTCTTGCCAAGATTTCTGTTTCTTCAAGGCAGGAATGTGCAAGCTTCTCTTTACAGTGAACGCCTTTGATGTGCAGAAGGTATCATCCAGCCCATGTATTCTCTGCTAATCAGTGTAACTGCACTCAAGCCCTCAGGAAGTCAGGAAGTATGAATGGTGGGATATATTGGGCTCAGCAAATAACCTTTGGGGATAAATAGCAGCTTTGGAGTAGCATAGCACTTGCAGGCACAGTGTAGGGCTTTAAAAAATGTATTGGTTGGAGGAAAATTAGGTTAGAATTGAGAAAGAAATGTGACGTAACTCGAACTAAAAAACAACAGTTCAAAAGTCTAATTGCAAAATTTCTTAAAGGGACACTGAAGCGGAAAAAAAACATATGATATAATCTCATAATATTATAAATGCGAAAGTTTGGAAGTTTGGATGTTTGTTACTCAATCACGCAACAATGGCTAAACGGGTTTGAATGAAATTCGGCACTCACATAGTACATTACCTGGAATAACATATAGGATTCTTTTTATCCCCATAACTAAAAAGTAGGTGGAGACTACTATATACAAATTTCACTAGGAAAATGAAAAACTGCTGCCATTCTTACACTGTTTATAGTAAGGTTCTCAAACTTTGCACAGTTGGTGACTGGGATTAATATTGAGAAAAGTGGGTGGAGCTTACAAAAGCCAATCAAAATTCACCTATTGTTTTTAAAGGGGAATATTGAATTGCTGCCATTCTTGCACTGTTAATAGCACAAGCCTCAAACCTGGTACAGTTGGTCATTGGGCGACTGGGGTTCAAATTCAGAAAAGGGGGTGGAGCCACAGGCAATCATAGTTTTTTAATTTCAATGCAAATTATTGATGCCAAAGACCACAAAGCTCACAAACAAGGTCATTGAGTTATTGTGTGTTAGGGTTAGAAAAAATGGGCGGAGCCAACACCAGCCAAATACATACCCGAACAACGCCGGGCCATCAGCTAGTGAATTATATGTGTAGTACAGATAATTCATAGAGCATTAGTAGCAAAGACAAGAGTCTCGTGTTTTTATATTCACGTTTACAGCTTTATTTTTATAACATTGCATCATTCTCTAATATTTGCAGTTTACAGACTACACTCTGTATTTTACACTATGAAACAGAGCAGATATAATGACCCTTTGAACTGCCCTGCAGTAAAACCTTAAACAAACAAGGACCCGTGGGAGACAGGTTGAGATAAGTGCTTCAGAAAACAGCACTGTAGCCGACCAAGCTTGGTTGGAAAGCTCAGAGAAGCTCTTTTGCATTGATAGCAACTGAAGTTTCTTAAAGAGAGTCTGAAGCCATAATTAAAATAGCTTTTCTCCTTATATATAGCAGGGGCATGTGTGCCCCTGCTAAAACGCCACTATCCCGCGGCTGAACAAGGGTCCTTTCCTCTCCAAATCCCCCCTGTGCTGCCCGGGGAGCGCTTCCGTGTGAGGCTGGGCTATGAGCTGCAGCCCTGCCTCACACGCGTCTATCAGCAGCGGATCTCCGCCTCTCCCCCGTCCCTCTCAGTCTGCCTGCGCTGAGAGGGGCGGGGGAGAGGCGGAGATCAGCCAGTGATAGACGCGTGTGAGGAAGGGCTGCAGCTCATAGCCCCACCTCACACGGAAGCGCACAGGGGTAGCAAAATCTACGACCAAGTTGGTCGTGATTTTGCAGGGGGGGGATTTGGAGGGGAAAGGACCCTCGTTCAGCCACGGGATAGCGGCGTTTTAGAAGGGGCAAACATACCCCTGCTATATATAAGGAAAAAAGCCATTTTTATTAAGGCTTCAGAGTCTCTTTAACTCTTCCTGTACTGGAAACAATATGAGACTTATATCAGTGCTACTAATGTCCTATTTCTTAGCTGTACTAAACACACAAATCATTATCTCATAGGTTTATTTTCACTTCAGATTCCCTCTAACATTATTTCTTTTTAAACAATGCAAATTGCCTGGCTTTGTTGCTGCTCTCCTGCCTCTAAAGTCTGATACACACTTTCAATTTTGCTTTGCCAATGATGAGCCAATTTTACCACCTCCGGGTAGTATAAGAGTCTACACATTTTGAATACTTTGAGCAGATTGTGCTGTTAAGCTCTCATACTACATGAAAGGGGTAAAATTGGTCAGCAGAAGGCAAATAAAAATTGAAGGTGTGTAACAGGCTTAAAGGGGAACTGAAATAAGAGGTATACGGAGGCTGCCATATTTATTTCCTTTTAATCAGTACCAGTTGCCTGGCAGCCCTGCTGGTCTATTTCTCTGCAGTAGTATCTGAATAACACCAGAAACAAGCATGAGGCTAGTCTTGTCAGATCTGACTTTAACCACTTGCCGACCGCCCCCAGCCGATGGGCGGCGGCAAAGACTGGGCCTAAACGACCGCAATACGGCCATCGGCGGAGGCGGCGGCAGGCGTGGTTATGCGGTGATCGCGTCATTCGTGACGCGATCAGCCGCCGGCGACTGGCTCCGCCCCCTCGCGCTGTAACCCGCCGGCCGTTCGGAAGCGCCGGCGGGTTACTAGCACCCGGATCGCCGCTGACACAATGTATAATAGGCTTTGTAATGTATACAAAGCCTATTATACAGGCTGCCTCCTGCCCTGGTGGTCCCAGTGTCCGAGGGACCACCAGGGCAGGCTGCAGCCACCCTAGTCTGCACCCAAGCACACTGATTTCCCCCCCCCCTGCCCTCTGATCGCCCACAGCACCCCTCAGACCCCCCAAGACCACTGTTAGCACCCAATCACCCCCCTAATCACCCATCAATCACTCCCTGTCACTTTCTGTCAACACTATTTTTTTTTCCCCTAAACTGCCCCCTGCTCCCTCCTGATCACCCCCCACCCCTCAGATTCTCCCCAGACCCCCCCCCCCCCTGTGTACAGTATGCTTCTATCCCCCCTGTAATAACCCACTGATCACCTGTCAATCACTGATCAATCATCCCCTGTCACTGCCACCCATCAATCAGCCCCTAACCTGCCCCTTGCGGGCAATCTGATCACCCACACCAATAGATCGCTCGCAGATCCGACGTCAGATCACCTCCCAAGTGCAGTGTTTACATCTGTTCTCTACCCTAAACACCCACTAATACCCATCAATCACCCCCTATCACCACCTGTCACTGTTACCCATCAGATTAGACCCTAATCTGCCCCTTGCAGGCACCCAATCACCCGCCCACACGCTCAGATTGCCCTCAGACCCCCCCTTATCAATTCGCCAGTGCATTATTTACATCTGTTCTTCCCTGTAATAACCCACTGATTACCTGTCAATCACCCATCAATCATCCCCTGTCACTGCCACCCATCAATCACCTCCTGTCACTGCCACCCATCAATCAGCCCCTAACCTGCCCCTTGCGGGCAATCTGATCACCCACCCACACCATCAGATTGCCCCAGACCTAACCTCAGATCACCTCCAAAGTGCATTGTTTACATCTGTTCTGACATCTAATCACCCACTGATCACCCATCAATCAGCCCCTGCCACTGATACCCATCAGATTAGACCCCTATCTTCCCATAGGGCACCCAATCACCCGCCCACACCCTCAGAACGCCCTCAGACCCCAGCCCTGATCACCTCGCCAGTGCATTGCTTGCATCTATTTCCCCCCTCTAATCACACCTTGAGACACACATCAATCCCCTCCTGTCACCACCTGTCACCCCCTAGCACACCTACCCATCAGATCAGGCCCTAATTTGCCCCGTGTGGGCTCTTGATCACTCGGCCAAACCCTCAGACCCCCTTCCGATCACCTCCCCAGTGCATTGATTGCATCAATTTTCCGCTCTAACTACCCCCTGAGACACCCATCAATCACCTCCTGTCACCCCCTAGCACTCCTTTCCATCAGATCAGGCCCAATACAACCTGTCATCTAAGAGGCCACCCTGCTTATGACCGGTTTCACAAAATGTGCCCCCTCATAGACCACCTGTCATCAAAATTTGCAGATGCTTATACCCCTGAAAAGTTATTTTGAGAAATTTGGTTTCCAGACTACTCACGGTTTTGGGCCTGTAAAATGCCAGGGCAGTATAGGAACCCCACAAGTGACCCCATTTTAGAAAAAACACATGTGGTATCGCCGTACTCAGGAGAAGTAGTATAATGTGTTTTGTGGTGTATTTTTACACATACCCATGCTGGGTGGGAGAAATCTCTCTGTGAATGGACAATTGTGTTTAAAAAAAATCAAAAATGTGTCATTTACAGAGATATTTCTCCCACCCAGCATGGTTATATGTAAAAATACACCCCAAAACACATTATACTACTTCTCCTGAGTACGGCGATACCACATGTGTGACACTTTTTTGCACCCTAACTGCGCTAAGGGGCCCAAAGTCCAATGAGTACCTTTAGGATTTCAAGGGTCATTTTGCGGCATTTGGTTTCCAGACTACCCCCCAACGGTTTAGGGCCACTAAAATGCCAGGGCAGTATAGGAACCCCACAAGTAACCCCATTTTAGAAAGAAGACACCCCAAGGTATTCTGTTAGGTGTATGATGAGTTCATAGAAGATTTTATTTTTGTCACAAGTTAGCGGAAATTGATTTGTATTGGTTTTTTTTTCACAAAGTGTCATTTTCCGCTAACTTGTGACAAAAAAAAAATCTTCTATGAACTCACCATACTCCTAACAGAATACCTTGGGTGTCTTCTTTCTAAAATAGGGTCACTTGTAGGGTTCCTCTACTGCCCTGGCATTTTAGGGGCCCTAAACCGTGAGGAGTAGTCTAGAATCCAAATGCCTCAAAATGACCTGTGAAATCCTAAAGGTACTCATAGGACGTTGGGCCCCTTAGCGCACCTAGGCTGCAAAAAAAAAAAAAAAAATATTTTTTTGTCACA